>NC_039283.1:5352893-5403536 GCF_003368295.1 Carassius auratus
AATGTATTCAAACGAGCGGTAAAACCCATCCATGGTGGCAGCCATTTCCTTCAGCTTTGGCATCAGTTCACTGGGCTGAGAGAGACATCAGAAACCAGACTGATCCTACAGAACGTAATCTTAAGAAACAGAGTTATTCAGCAAGGTTAAATGGTTTGCTCACCTTGGCTTTGGGGTTGAAGAAGAGGCCTTTGTGCAGGGCGTAAGCAACACGTTTGACGAGCTCTTTCCTGATCCCGTCCTCCAGAAGCTGCTTCGGATCCACCTGAAACAGACGTGTTTTCATAAGTGATGATTAATATTCCACAAAAACAGTAATAAGGTTAGTTAGAACATCTTGTCAGATACAGTAGTCAACATGAATTAAAAAAAAGACCCAGTTTACTTTCTAAATGCACTTTTCTGGTCTTTTTGCGAATTAAAAGAAAAATGCCCGAGTTTGTGATCTATCAAAATCAAATGATGGTTGTACCTTGATGATGCCGACGAGTGTGGTCTTCATCATCAGAATACCTTCAGTGAAGACTGAGATGGCATGAGTGAGCTTAGCCACCTGTCAGATGAAGAAGGTCCGTGAGTTACTTTATTATTATTATTACTTATAAATACATACACAAAAACATCAAGATGGTGACTCAAGGCCTGAAATGTAAAATTAATTTAAATTACTATGCAGGCTCGGTTTCGAAAGAATTTTGCTGTGAAAGTTAGTTATGCAGTACAAAATAATAATAATTAAAAAAAAAGTAAAAATATAGAGAGTAAAATAAATATTCTATATAGAGAGAAAGCGAGAGTAAAAAAAAAAAATAGATATATACAGTGGGGATCAAAAGTTTGGGCACCCCTTGCAGAATCTGTGAAAATATGAGTAATTTTCAAAAAATAAGAGAGATCATACTAAATGCATGTTACTTTTACTAAATGCATGTTTTCCCAAACTTTTGAGTGGGGTTATTTTAATAATTACAGCAATTTTTTTTGTCTTGTGGACTAAATGTTAATATCTTTTATGTACAATATCTTACTCAGGACAGTACTAAATAAAAAATAACATGCATTTAGTATGATCTCTCTTTATTTTTTTGAAAATTACTCATATTTTCACAGATTCTGCAAGGGGTGCCCAAACTTTCGATCCCCACTGTATATATATATATATATATATACATATTTTTTTTATTATTTTACTCTCTCTCTCTCTCTCTCTCTCTCTCTCTCTCTCTCTCTCTCTCTCTCTCTCTCTCTCTCTCTCTCTCTCTCTCTCTCTCTCTCTCTCTCTCTCTCTCTCTCTCTCTCTCTCTCTCTCTCTCTCTCTCTCTCTATATATATATATATATATATATATATATATATATATATATATATATATTTTTCGGACTATAAGTCGCACCTAAGTATAAGATTTTTCGGACTATAAGTCGCACCTAAGTATAAGTCGCATCAGTCCAAATATACGTCATGACGAGGAAAAAAAGTCTCACTGGACTATAAGTCGCATTTATTTAGAACCAAGAACCAAAAGAAAACATTACCATCTACAGCCACGAGAGGGCGCTCCATGCTGCTCAATGTAGACTACAGGAGCACTTTGGAGCAGTATAGAGCACCCTCTCGTGGCTGGAGACGGTAATGTTTTCTCTTGGTTCATTTCTCTCGGTTCATGTCAAAATGAATTTTGATAAATAAGTCGCACCTGACTATAAGTCGCAGGACCAGCCAAACTATGAAAAAAAGTGTGACTTATAGTCCGGAAAATACGGTATACATATATAGAGACTTAAATAAATTAGGAATAAAAGAATAAGGAAAAATAAATATATAAAGTACAATAATACAACATACATTTATGATGTAATATGTTTTTATCTGCATAAAGTCAGCACAAACAAATACTACACTGATTTATAAATATAATAACTTCACAATTAAATTAACAATTACATTTTGGATTTTTTAAAATATATACATTAATTAAAAAAAAATGAATAGAGAAAAAATATATATATACACACAAGTATCTATATAGTCATGTAATTTTTGAATTTTGCTGAGCAAGTAAAAGTCTTTGTAAAATGCATGTTTATTAATAACACATCTGGTTTAGTGACAGTGATTCTTTAGGCCTTAAACTGATGATTTTACTCCGCCTCTTTCAAGAATTCATCAGATGGTATCTGTCGTACCTCATAGCGGGCACTGAGCTGAGCGTAGTCCTTCAGTTTGTCTTTGTCCAGACGTGTGGGCACCTCCATGATGTCATGGATCTGCAGTTTGATGATCTTGGCCAGCGAGGTGAACATGCTCTCTGGAATGATCTGCAGGACCTGGAAGCGTGTTTGCAAGAATCACCAAGTCAGAGTGAATACAGAGAGATTTTAAGCAAAAGATCCAACCACAGATCAAAACCCTTCTCCAAACCTTTCTGACATAAGCCACCAGCTCTCCAGAGTAAAACTGAGACACGCTCAGCAGATCTGGACTGTTGACCTGGTTGATTCGGAGGAGAGGCAGATCCAGCGCAGACGCAAGCTGTTCATATTCATAAAACTTGTGTTATATTTCACAATTTAAGTTGTTTCTAGTGTCATATATTAACGGGTCAGTCTGACTCACCTTCAGGAAAGTGGCTCTGAGTTTGGTCACCATCGAAGGGTTAGCTCTGATACTCTCTTGCATTATTGAGGTGAAGCTGTGAGAAACACATTTGGAAATGAACTTCAGTCTATGAACGTTTGATGAGAATCCAAAAAGAGGTCAATGTAGCGCCATCACCTGTCAATGATCTGCCAGGCGTAGGACAGATCTCCCACTATCTGCATGGTGATGAGCACTTCCTCTTTGATATTGATGGTGCGGATCATCTGATGCAGGAACTTGCGTGTGTCCGCCAGGAACTGACTCACCTGCAGGTTGGACTCCAGCTGGTGAAACTCTTGGACCTTTCCAGAGAAACAATGTCATGTGAAACCACTGCAGAGGGTCACGTCACAGCACACGTTCAGATGTGTCCGTACCTCCACGAGAGCCTGAATGAGCTGCACGGTCTTCCTGCCGGCAGCGGTCGAGTCCTCGTAGTTCAGGGACTCGATCTGTTTGGAGATCTCTCTGAACCAGGCCTGAAGGTTCTCTGATCAAACAGATGAATGCATGAACACACTGATGATAATGTCCACAGTCTGCCTCCTGAATGTTGTGGGACCTCAAAAGCATTTTACCGTTTTTCTCCACCCTGGTGAGAGGTTTGACTCCAGAAAACACCTCGGCCAGCTCCACCATTCTCTCCGATCCCTCTTTCTTATAGCTCTCCCACTTCAGCTGCTTCTCTGCCAACATCTGCTTGAACATCTGAGAATCACACAAACCCAGAGAAATGAAAAACCAGAGCCCCAGTAACAAATTAAACTGTCTTACAAACATTTGGGGTAGGTAAATTTTCTTGATGTCTCTCCAAGGCTACATTTAATTGATGAATAAAAATACAGTAAATAACAATATTTTGAAATGTTGTAATTATTTCTATTTTAATAGATATTAAAATCCCATTTATTCCTGTGACGCAAAGCTGAATTTTCCGCATCATTAACCTTCAGCGTCACATGATCCTTCAGAAAACTTTCTAATATGCTGATTTGCTGCTCAAAAACATCTCTTACTAGTACTTTTTATTATTTAAACATTTAGTAGCAGTAGTAGTAGTAATAAAAACTCACTGGAGTATCGCTTTAAGATTGAGAATTATCATCATTATATTTTCGATTTACCTCTTTGAGTATGAACTCAAACTGGGCCGTGTCCAGCAGCAGCTGAAACAGAATTTTGGGATTGTATTTGGAGTCGCTGATGACTTGATCTTTGATCTGACGCAGTCTCTTGTTGTTTGGATCATAAGCTTTCAGAAAAAAAAAAAAAAAAAAAAAAACAACTTAGAAAAGCATTTGGATGCATTCTAAACAGCAATGTGTTAAACGTGTTAATTCCTTCCAAATAAATTCCGTAATCAAAACCCAAAACATTTACACCAAGAGTTCTCAACAGGGGTCCAGAGCCCACTAGAGGCCCTCAACAAAAATTCCACAGGGCTTGCTGATTTAAACCATGATGTCTCACCAGACTCTGCAGTGTGCAGCATCAGCCAGCGGATGGCGACGTTACAGTCACGGAGGCAGTTGAGCAGTTTGGGAATGTTGTCCAGGATGATTTCCTCTCTCAGGAATCCCTCCTTCAATGACTGCTGCACCTGCGGCCGCAAACTCTCCACACTGGCAGCGTATCGACCAGCCTAAGAGGACACAACAATGACTGAGTACGAGTCCAGAGTGACCCTGGTTTAGATCGGGAGACGCCCAGGTGACTGTACCTGTTCTCTGATGTTGGCCGTGTCCAGTGTGTAGTTCAAGGCAGTTTTAGCAGCCTTATATGGTTCCCACGCCTCCACCAAATTCACGGTGATCCCCATGTATATACTTATAACCTGAAGACGTAAGATGGATATTGCAATATATCAAGAAGATCCCATTTCTGGAATCTACATGATTAATAAAGTCTGCTCACCCAGTTGTCAGGGAAGTATTTGTCCACGATCTCTCTCATCTTGGCCTGTTGTGTGTGCAGGATGGAGGGGGTGAAGTATAAGCAGACACACAGCATAGCGGCCTGCGTTGCCAGCGCTGTACTGCGGTGCTCCGGCAGAGGATACGCAGAGACCTGCAACACAGCAGACAAACATGTACATAACATGAAGCTTGAAAGTTTGATGCCACAGAGCCCCAAATACTGTATGCGAAGAACCTTCTTCTTAAAAATTAATGTAAGACAGCATTTTCAAGTATAAAACAAAACTAGTATATTTTTTATTCAGTTTATTTTCTATTATTATTTAATGACAAATTAAAATAATTTGTCATTATCAACTTATTATATTAGCATTTTTTATATGCGGTTTTTAATTTTTTTTACATCGAATAAAACAAGTTGTCATTATCAAAATGATATACATTTTTATATATATATATATATATATGTGTGTGTGTGTGTGTGTGTGTGTGTGTGTGTGTGTGTGTGTGTGTGTGTGTGTTTACACTATTTTCTTTATTTTTTTTATTGCATTTTATTGCATTTTATCTTAATTAAAATTGTCATTATCAAACATATTTTAATATTAACTCTTTATACAGTATAACGATGTTTTACACTATTTTCTCTGAACCTTTCCAGTTTATTTTTTGCATTTTATCTGCCAATATAATTTTTTTTAACGCTTTTCTTCTGATCCTTTAAAAAAAATTTTTTTTTTTAAATATATATGTTTCATCTTATCTGTCAAATAAAATAATTTTGCATCATCAAACTAATTTTTACTATTAATGGTAATTTACATATATGTTTTAATGAAAAAAAATCTCTGAAGCCCCTAGCGGCCCCCAGTTTGAAAAACTAAATCACACTGCTGTCTTGCCTGGTTGTAAATGTCATCAGAGCGGAGGCGGCCGATCACCATACTGAGGAAGACGGGGCTAATGGGAACTCTCTGGAAGTAGCTCTCAGGGTAGTTTGGTGGCCGTTTGGCCCCCGGGTGACTGGAGTATCCCGTGCTACGCAACAGCTTGCAGATGTCGTCCAGGTTTGAGTCACCCGAGGAGCGAGCAGCACTGAGGAGATGAACATTTGTATATAATGCGTTTATTCAGTAGCACATTGACATGTTTGTCCAGTTGTTGAGATATATCACCACATCTGATCAGCTTGTAAGCTGTTGAAGCCAATCAAACATCTCCAAAAAATACAAGGGTATAACGGACAGTCTTACCTGTATCTGTAGTAGGACACCAGCATCCTTTCTCTCACCTCTCCCTCCATCTTCTGATCAATGACCAGTAACATGACTCCATACAGGTACAGAGCCTCACACTGACAGAAATCACATGCATTTACACTCGGATTTACTCTGGGAATTCTCATCTGTATTTAGCGTAGTAAAAAAAACTTTACCAGGAGCTGTTTTCCATCTTCATTCAATAAAACAGTTTCTAGTGTTTGCTGAATGTAGACCCCTTCATTGAGATCATCCAAGTACCTTCAGAGGAAACACTTTATAGTTTTTCATTGAAAAAAAATATTTTAAAATTTGATTTAGGAAGGAAAATTACATAAAAGCAAAGCATTACATAAAAAATACATTTAATAAATACATTTGAATAATTGCTCCGTACTGTCATCATAAGATGATTTGAACATGCCGCTAATTTCAATACAAATGGTTTTGTCACAATTTCAGATTAGTTGCATTTCAAAACAACACACACCTTATCAAGTCTACAACGTATTTATGGACACTCTCAAAGGCCAGGTAGAACCGTGTCAATATCTCGATGTTATTTTCCCGAAACTCCTCATCCAAGTCCTGCAGCTCCGGCTTGGCTTCCAGTTTACTCTCATAAAACTCCGGACCCTAGAAAACACAGATTCATATCAAAACCACTTGCTTAATGCAAATCTATCCGATCATCCTAGCAAACCCAGATCCTATTCCTTTAACAAGATAGCAATTGGAGTACCTTAAAGTAGCTGAAATCACAGATTATGTCTCCGTATTTCTGCTGGTCGCTCTTGTCTTTGAGTCTGAAAACTGCAGGGATAAATTCTGACAGTCTGAGTAGTTCAGCTATGATGGCGTTCCCTCTGGACACGATTCTCAGGATGGCCTGACCACACAGGTTGTTCTCTGCCAGAAAGTCCACCATGATGAGGAAGAAACCAGAAGATCTGCTCTCTGATCAAAGATTCATTCAGTATCCTTAGGGATGGCAAGATCTGATGAGATTCAATAAAAAACTTTACTGTGCATACTACCCACGATATTGAGTGTCATCTCTACAGATGTACATACAGTCGTTTTACAATACACTGACCTCAGGTTCTTTATTTCTATAATATATTTCAACAGAAACCTATTTTGATCGAGATTTGATTCGTTTGATTGAATGCACCGGTTGACTATGAATAAAGCGATGCACTATAACAAACAAAACCATATAGAAAACAAGTTTATATGATTATATTACGTTTGGTTAATTTAGATTCTTGTCACTCACCCTCTGCAGTACGGACCAGACACTTCCTGTTTACAAATCACGTGAGTGTCACGAGAAGAGCTCCGCCCAGCGCTTAGTGTAGCGTTAACTGCTTCAAAATAAAAGTCTCACAGATGACTGAGTGATTCTTCATGATCTAAGAGTTTTTTTATTAGGTGCTATTACCAAACTATAATTAAGTATTTTAATTCAGAAACATTCAATACCTTTTTATTTCCTCTCTCTCACACACACACACACATATATCTATATATATATCCTTGATTACCTACCAGATTACCTTGAAATTTTTTGTGTTCTAACAGAGGAATCGTTAACAAATTAACATACTATTCAATTATTGTCATTTGTACTATATTTAAAATGTTTATTTTTAATATGTGTATATATTATTCTTCTATTACAGAGATATTCAAAGAAAGTTTTAAAATAAAGCGCATCTTTCACCTGTACCTCATCATCTGCAGATTTATTCTGTATACCCAAAAGTAAACCACCGCTCATGAATTATTAATCGTCTAGTACTGCATGCAATGTTATTACTTACTATATAAAATGTAATTATGTATTAAAATGTGTTTCATGCCACTCCCCCAGTATTACGTTTTATATTGTAGTCTTGGTTATTATTTAAGAGATTTAAAATCGATAAGAAGAATGTGATGCCATTAGGGCACTTGTTCAAAAGACCATCTCTGAGGAAAAAAAACAGCATAAACCACTTTTTTTTTAATCCAAATTTATTGCGTTGTCCTCAAACAAGTAGAAAATATATACATTTAGTCTAAATCAAGCAAAAGCCTATTAAAACAGTTCAATTAAATTAAAAGCATTGCACATGGCTCTGGGAAATAAAGCTTTTGCCACCACAGCGGCATCTATAGATTTTAAGGCTCGTCATGAGTTTCAAATCACAGTCCATGATGGTTCCAGATCTGTATTATTATTAGTAGTATTGGTGAATGTAAAAAACTGTTTTTCAGAGCCTAGAAACAGACTAATCCAATTCTGACCATTTTAGAAATTGCAGTTTTATGCTATTAGCAACAGGAGAAGGATCCACAACATATAAACGTGGCTTGATTCAAAACTAAAATGCAAAGCAAGATCCCAGTAAGGCTCTCAAACGCAAAAAAAACATGAGAGGATTGATTGTTAACTGGAGAGGACACATTTTGCTAAGTTTAAATGTGCTATTTTGTTCAAACAGTACTTACCGTGTTCACAGAGGCACCTTTGATACACTACAGTATTCACAGGAAAATGCAAGCAGGGTTGCAAGCAAATCAAATACATTTTCACCAAAAAAATAAGAAATCAGGACATAAAACCAAAATTACATCACAGTGCACATAAAAACCTGTAAAATATCAGTCTCAAATCACACAATAATTATTTGAATGATCGCCATACAAGTAACACGCTCGTGTAGAGGTGAAATTGAACTATAAATACAAACTTATAAAAGGATTTAAACTACTGGTTGAGCATAAAGGTATTTGTACAAACTGAACACTTTTTTCCTCCATCGTTCTACTAAATGTCAGATACACGCTGTTATAATGAAGATGGTGAATGTCTTACACAGGGGTGATTTTAAAAGTACCAGTCATAGTGCGGTTTTCATGCGCAAATATAAAAAGACAACCTCAAATTACACCCATGTGGTAATTATTCATCAATAGTTCATGCTTCATTTAGTCCTACAAAAGCAAGGTATTAATGGGAAAAAAAAAAACATATTCCTCGAAAAAGATTCTGCAGCAGTCATAAAAATGGAAAACATACCACTTCATGATTAGGGCATATACACATTGTTTTCTTAACATGATCCGTTAAAATGTGCCAAGCAAATAAAAGTCCCCTTAGCTTGCAGGCTTATGAACTGTGTAGAGGAGAAATCGGTGGGATATCTCACTATAAAAATGAACAAACAGCAAACAACCACAAAAAAAAAAAAAAAAAAAAAAAAAAACCCCGAAAATTCCCCATGTTCCCATTGAATTTTAGAAAATACTTGAAAACTGTCCAGATGAAAAACTGCAAAACAGTCACATCGCCTGTTTATTTCCACAAAATAACTTTCTCCGCAAGATGATTATTAGCCGTTATTGTTTTAAGATGACCCCCATTAACCCCGGTTAATGGGACTACAGAAACACCTACAACTTCCTGCTGGGATGTACTGCGCTGTATATCAGATATCCATGGTCAGTATGTAGACGATAAAACACTGGGAATGAAAGATAAAACACTTGCATGTCACTGAATTTGAAAATTCAACTTGAAATGTTTGGTCTTGCCCTACACAAATAAGGTGGCTAAAGTTGTATTCAAGGTGACACAATGTATTCATGCATATTCCCTTAATTAGCTACTGTGCCCATTATTAAGAGAACCATAACATTCAAAACAATACCTTTGGCACTAAGTGTTCTCCATTTGACTCCAAATAAAAAAAGCCCATTTAAAAGACCCTATAGAAAAGCCTAGGATTACTTTGCATGTACAAGGGTTTAAGGTGCATGATCAATTCTTGTAGACATAAGTTAAAATTGTATCCATGATATTGTTAATATTATTTCAGGGATGCACTTCAGAGCCGTGGAGAAAAAAAACCCTGTTAATGTGGATGACTTCTCAATCTTTGAATGTAGTCAAACATTCTGACCAAAAATGGTTCTCCTCAATGTTTATGATCTTTAAGATCTGGTTAAACCTTATGTGAAACTACACAGAATATAACAAGAATTGGTGCAGTGGTAGACGGCATGTGGTCGAGACCCAACACTGTAATATTTTTTCACCTAGGGCCATTGCGCAGAATAAAGCCAATTCACAACGATCACTGACCCTCAGACATGGGCAATGTTTTTCGAACGCTCTGTGGAGGCTCCCAGGCATCGCTGTCATCAGTGTCGTCATCATCCTCATCACCATCTTCATCTCCCAAAGCAGGTCCTTGCTCCTCAACCGCAGTCTCATTTTCACCCTGTGACTCGTCCTCCTCCTCATCTTGGTCTTCATTTCCCATTTTATCTTCAAACGGATTGGTACCCATTTCCTCCTTCTGATGAATCTCTGCAAACCACTCTCTCACCTGCTCGTAGCTCATGTTAGACTTGGCAACAAGCTCATCCAAGTCCTGTTCATTTAGGAACTTGTGCTTCAAGTAGTACTCCTTCAGAATATCCCTTCCAGACTTGAACCTGACTGGTAAATTCTTCTCCAATTCTGTGTGCTTCTTCACTTTTCTATTACGGGTTCTTCCCCAACCGCGGTTTCGAATCCTCCGTTTTCTGTTTTTGTTGCCATTCGCTCCTCCCATGTTTCCACTTTGATAGTAAAAATACCACTTCAAGTTGCCATTCTTCCAGGCATAGCGTGTGTCGCCAAACCAATTGACAATGTAGGAACGGGGCAGTCCACTCTCCTCAGCCAGCTGGTCGTATTCTTCCGCCGAGGGCCACTGGGTGCGAACAAATGCTGTTTTTAGAACATGAAGCTGCTCTGGAGTTTTCTTAGTAACCTTCTCTTTGCTTAGCCTCTTTCCTCCAGGTGGAGTTTGGCTCCCCTTCTTTTGGGATGTTTCACCATCTGCTTTTGACTCTGCGGAATCGGGCACAGGGGTTTTTCTTTTTTCCGTAAACCAGGCGTCGATCTCACGTCTGGTAAGTTTCGTCTCAGCCCTCAGCCGGCTGAGCTCTTCATCAGTGGGTGTGTCACATTTCTGAAAGCTTTCCTCTAGGACCACCAACTGCTCAGGTGTCTTTTCTTTAAACTTCTGCAGTGTAAAGTCCGGGAACGGATTCCAGGTTTTGGCACGTGTCTCCTTCTCTTTGACGGGTGATAGTGTCGGAGACACCGGCGTTTCATCGCTGGAGTCGATAACAATGGTTGCACTGCTACTACCCTTGGGATTGTCATTCGCAATGAAGGCATGGCTGTTCTTAGAATTGCGCTGGTTGTATCGGGTGTCGCTGAACCACTTTTTAATCTCACCCTTGGTGAGATTGGTTAACCTCATTAGCCTAGCTATCTCAGCATCACTGGCAAACTGATTAGTCAAATAGCTTGCTTTCAGTTCAGCCAGCTGTTCCTTGGATTTCTTAGGCCGCAGGCCAAAGTGATCGGCACTGAGTGCAGAGTTCTCCTGAGGGGTCAGCGATGGGGGCTGAACTGTAGTAGCTCTTTTAGTTTCACTGAGCGCAGGGCTTGTTTGATTGGTTGCGATCTTGGGTGTCTGGCTTTGACTGGGCATTCCTGCTACGGTCAGGGTTATCGGGGTGGTCACTGGGAGGCTGTTGGCTGTGCCAACCTGTGTCAGAACCAGACCTGGCTGACCCACAATCTGGCAGGTCTGAAGAATAGACTGCAGGCCGTTAGTGGTGGAAAAATGATGGGCTGGGATGACTGTAATGGTCTGGGGAACTGTGTGGACTGTGCCATTAAATTGCTTCCTCCTGGCTTCCTCAACCTCTTCTGGGGTCCAACTAACCCCATGCTTCAAACGCTGAGCCGAAAACCAGATCTTTATCTGCTCTTCACTGAACTTGGTCTGTGCTGCAAGTCCCATGATTTCAGACACAGACGGGTAGGGGAACTTCTTGTAGGTGTTGACTAGGACTGGATTGGAGTCCATCGTAGAGTTATATGTGGGAATACTACTTACTGGTATTAGAAGTTGAGTTTGAGCACTCTGCTGGGCCTGCAAGGCAGAAAGCACTTGGGCCAGGCCTGCTGGAAGAACCGTTGCAGGGTTCATAACCAACTTCTTCTGATCTGCTACCACAGGGTTTGTAATATTGACAAGAACGCTGGGCTTTACAGACTCTGTGAGCAATGGGCTCATGAGTTCTGGTGCCATGGAAGTGCCCATCAACGATGCTTCCAGTGGCTCCAGATCCATCTCACTTTCAGTCACTGCCTCGCTTTCACTTGTGCCTTTTACAGACACAGCTATTCTCTTGGGTTCAGACTTGCTTTTCATTTTCATTATAGGCGTCTTGCTGAGGGGGATTCCAGTAACTGATGGGTCATCACTATCCTCCATCTCTGTCTGCACAAAACCATCCTCGGCGATCAGATCAGAGATGGGCTGCTCTAGTGACGTTTGGCCTGAGCGTTTTCCTGAAGAACGACAGTCCTCACTCAAGAAATGGATTCCCTCATGTTCTGTAGGGATAGAAGAAATATTCCTTTGATTAGAATAAGTACTGTGCATGAGTGTCTGATAGGTAAAAATGTCAACAGCACTGTGCGACAAGAGGTTATTTAAAAAAAAAAAAAAAAAAATTATATATATAATTTTTTTTTTTTTTTGGCATTCTGCAAGGTAGCCCCGGCAAATTCCATTGGTCTAAAAACGCAATCAACATAGCTGTATTTTGAAGCATCAGAACTTTTAATGTGAACAGAAATGTTACTTGTCATGTTGTACTTGGTAAGGACACCATTCCAACCAGGACAATTTTGCCTTGAGAAGTGAGCTTCACCTGTCTCTGTTTCCATGGGCACCACTGCTCCCTCAGTTGGACCATCTGCCATACTGTCGGCTCCTTCATTCCCTTCCAGGGCCTCCGTATCAGGATCTTGCTCTACAACATCTGATGGAAGCACCATGCAGGGGGTCGTGGACTTCCTTCTGCTTGACATTGTGCTTGTGAATGTGAAAAAGAAAATATAAGATGGCCAAAACCTCCAGGAAGTTGAATTTACATGCTAAACGTTTGTCCCATTCCAAGATTTGAACTCAACATCCTGAAAGTCAGAGAAACAAAAACACACACAAGACACTGGTTGAAATGTAAACATGGGGTATTGTTATTGACAGTTGACCTATAGTTAAAATATTTAATGTTGCATTCATACAGACACTATAGCAAATTACAGAGATTGTTAAGTGTAGTATATTCTGCTGCATTCCACAATTTTCTTGTTTGACACTAAAAAAAGTTGCTTTGACACAATCAGTATTGTATAAAGCGCTATATAAATAATGTTGACTTGATTTGAAGACTGTAATTTAGAATTAAATGCTAATCCAACACTGCAGAATCTAGGTACCACTTTACAGTAAGGCTGTATGTTACCAGTAGATTAAACATCAGTTGATGTTAACTTGTGTTAACTAATGTACATTTTTTTTTAATCTTGTTATCCAACATGTGGCATATTCATCAGTATTCATAAAAGTTTAGTGCATCTGCATACACTGTAGTGACCTACAGCTTTCAGATATCTATTTTGCTGAATATTAAGTTTACAAATGTTTCATCGTTTTTCTAAAACTAAAATTCTTCTTAAAAACACTGAACATGCGGTAAAAACTGCCAATAGCTCCAAAATAGTAACCGCAATTACACACAATTAATTAAAATGTTCTTTAACATGTTTGTTGTGCGTTTGATTTGATAAATTACATTTTGACATTAATGACTCACTGTTTTGCAAATAAATACATAAAAATACAAGATACAAATATTGATCTTAAAAGTACACTTAGAATATACAATCTAATAATAATCAATTAAAAGGTTACGGAGAGTGACCTTGGTTAAAGTTAATTCCCATAACTATACATATCGAAGATTAAAAGTGGCGTATGTTTACATTAACTATTGCATTAAGAACAAACTAAAAGTGAACAACAGAGCATTTAAAAATTAATATTCATTTTAATAAATGATATGACCGGTAATGCATTAACCACTGTCAATGTCTCCGTTTTTTTGTGTCACAGGCGTCACCATTGGGCAATAGTTCAGTTACAGACTGAGAAATGTCAGACGTGTGAGTTTAGTTTAGATGCGTTTAGAGTGTGACTTACAGATACTGTGGGTTCAATTTCACTCCTGGCACAGATGATAAAACCATGGTAAGAAATGTTTAATCATATGCAAGTACATAAGCGTTATTATTTAACCATGGTACTAGCATATGCACCATGGTATTTACGTAACTATCTTAAGCACCAAGTTAATAGAACATAATTTTCAGCACCATAGTATCAACGTACAGTGAGTGGTGTTGCCAGATACCATCATTAACCCATGATAGATTGTACATGTATGGTACCTCAAGAATGCTCAGAAAACTAAAATGGTACTACCATGTTACAAAGTACTAAAACAAGATAATACCAAGGAACTTTCCGGTACTTTTTGTTAGTGAGGGAGCTTCAGGGATGCGCTGGAACTCACCGGCCGCGAGGTTCAGTGTCAAACAGTGGCAGGAAGAGCGGAGGCGAGACGGACCGAGACCCGTCGCACGTAGAGGGGGAAAACCCTGGATGGACCGAACAGATGCCACGCCGATCGGATGTTTCACTCCCCGATGTCTCTGTTACTCTATTATTTAGACAGGCACACTGCGCTGGTGTTTTATGGGTCTCTCAGTAAACAATCATCTGCGCTCATTTTAATGGCAGTTTTTAATGATCATCAGGCGTCAACGCTGTCAGTTATACGTCGTGACATCATCGCCAGGCGACTCCCAGCCGTCACGTAAACTCGGCGTTAAAACAGGTTTGGACGCCAATTTAACCGAGACACACACGCAGTACTTCGTACAGATCCAACGCACACACCTGTGGACTTTAATATTGTCTATGCGCTAAGAAACGAGAGCATTGACTTTAGAAATGTACAACCTCCAAACTATGAAACTGTCCAATCAGAGCCAACATGCAGTCACGTGACCCTCATGCATCGCTTCTTACACTCAAGTGGAATTTTCCCCATCTTTTCTACTAGCTTGATTTAGATATTATCTGACACAGAAGAGTAGAAATCACAAGTGATTACAGTACACAACTATTTGCAGTACTTAAGTCAATGAATAGATCAGATATTTTTACCATTACCAAACTATATGCTTGGTATAAAAAAAAACAAAGACATTGATAATTGTGATTAAGGCTTTAATATGCACAACACTAAAAGACATGACTAAAGAATTAGCGAAATATAATTTATAGACCAGTTATAAGAAATATATAGTATAGTTTATTAAAAAGAACTAGGAAAACTCTTCAACTTCTTTTGACATCTCCTGGAAAATAAAAGAAAATACATGTTATGTAGACAAATAAAGTCAGTAAGCCTTTTAAATATGAAATAAATCACACCTAGGTTTAAAGTACTGTACAATCAGCAGAATATTGAGTTAATAAGGCAGCAGGACATATTCTTGCATCATCTAAATGTACCTGTATAAGTGCAGTTTTGTCGTAATCTTTCCTGTGTCTATAAATGCTCTGGCACAGCAGAGCATACAGTTTCTCCAGTTGATTGACCTCATATCCCTCTGTCATGTCCAAAACTGTCTGTAGAAGTTCCTGAATTAATAATGAAAACAGTGATTGAAAACACCTTTTCAATGTAGAAGTCATGTTAACATGCATACTTGCTTCTTCAGTTTTCCCACTATCTGTTATTGATATTATATATCTGACTTACTTTCAGTTTGTTGTGGTCCACGATAAGAGGCATGTTCTTCTGCTCAAGGATCTTCATGGCAGCATCCAAACTGATGAGACTCTGCTGTTCGGCCTGCATCTTAAAACCTCTCGTCATCCGCCTCAGTCTCAACTCTGAAAATTCCATGCAAACTCAAGTACTGCTTCATGTTCATACAAACACCACAACTTTTATAAAACAAATGCTAAATATTTTTTTGTGATTTGCTAACCTGTTCCTGGGATGTCCTCTGCACTTGGCTCCGTCCTCTTAGGTTCAGTGCTCTCTGATTCTTGGACACCATTTTGGCCATTTATGGCATTATTCTGGTTGGTCTCAACACTCATGACTTCGTCTACTGCAGAGGCAGTGTTGTCATGTTCTTGTCCTTCATTAAGGATGTTGTTATTCTGTGCTACAGCCGTGGATTCTGAGGGTTCCTCTGTACGAGCACAGCAATCAGTCTCCATTGACTCACATTCAACATCTTTCATCTTCTCTGGATCTTCACTCTCAGCCAGTTTTCCATCTTCCTCTTCATCCTCTTCTTCGTCCCCTGATTCTGTTGTGTTAGGGTTATCTTTTGAGTTCAAATGTGAGCAAGATTTCTTTCTGCGGATGACTCCATTTCTCCATCGGTTTTTCCTCTTTTTTTTCATCTGTGAAGCTGTGGACAGACAAAACATTTCATTCACAGTCTGCATGGAAGAAAGCCTACCAATCTGACTTAGTCAAAAGTACTGGTAAAATAATTGATGAAAGTCAATGCAAAAAATTTGTTCATATAAATCAAACAATAGTGACAAGAAAAACAAAACCACTCAGTCTCTTTAATTGAATTGGCAATTTTTTTATTAGGACATACTTTTAAAGGCTACATTAATATTTAACTTTAAAAAAAAAAAATTATTATTATTAAGTAATAAAATATAAATAAATAAAATAAAATATTAGCATTAAATAAAAAAAGGCATGTAACCGGCAAATGTGTCCCAAAATGAAAATAAATAAATAATAATAATAATTTTACAATGGTATCAAGATACTATAGATGCTAAAACCTCAAATCCTACCTCATATGCAAGGCAGTTTTGAGAGGCTCTATAGCACTGATGTCAGTACAGTATCACCTGAATTAATTCCTGTTTGATATGGTGAGATCACTGCTTGTGCTGGCACAAGTGTAGCATCTTTACTGGGTGCTGGATCACCAGTCTTCTGCTCCACTGTAGCGGACACCTTTGGCAGCACATGGTAGTAGGCAGGAGTGAACCGTGATGAGGTGGAGCCTGAAAATAAAATATTATAAATGTGAGTGATGACCACAGTCTCACTAGAAATCCACATATGATCTAAAGTAGCATCAGTGAAACCTCGTTTGATGCGAGACTCCTTGATCTCAGCGCAGATCTTCTCAAAGTCCTCATCTAATTCATCTCTGATTATGGCATGCACGGTGTCCTTAAGAGCACAGGCACGGTGTCTGATGAGCCGATCTATTAAAAGCACAAACATCATTGATTTTGCATGCCACGGAAATCCCACAAATGTTATGTAATTATGCAAAACAAACTTGCAAAGTTACAAAAGTTTAGTCAAAAGCAGTGATTGATTTTTTTTGTGATTAAATAATTTTTTATATTAATTTGTCTTTTTGTTGTTAAATTAACATTAATGACAGAAGGCACAGCTTTATTAGGGCGCTGTCCCTTTAAGACCGACTGCGTGGATCCAATATACTGATACACAACCATTTTTTTTTCTCAGCAACTGCAACTTACATTCAATTAAGACAAAACCAAGTGTTTATGAGGATACTCACCAGGACGGGCATTTTTTAATGCTTTGGATGTGACTGCAAGCACACAGAAAACCGTAGTGGAGTCTGTGACTACCAAATGGTTTAAAACAATGGTTTTTTTTAAACAAATTTAAAAAATGTGATAGTTTTGTGATGATGCAACAATGCCCCATTCAGGCAAGTGACAATTCTGTCAACTGTAACAAAATGCTGTCTCATGAAGCAGCTCTAATTGTAGCGCAGGCAAGATGCACTGATGTAACGCCATGTTGGAAGCGTGAAAGAGAGAAAACAAGGTACCGCTGAATCACTCATGCGGCATTCATATGACTAATTTGATCTGATATTCTATTTGGATTTATTTCCATCTAATTTACATGCTATATTAAATGTTTGTGGGAATTTCCCGCATTTTAAATGCAAAACCTGTGGGAATGAGTAAAACTATGCGACGTGCAATACCGGATTAAAAATATAATCTGTTTCACAGATATTTGTGAAGTAAATTTCCAAGACTTTCAAAACTTTCTGGGTTTACTAGTATTTCCAGGCCTGGAAATTGCCTTTTTAAAATTCCATGACTTTTGCAGGTTTTTCCACGAACCCTGATAATTGGCTTGAGTTGTTAAAAATCATGGATTCACTCAGTAACAAAAACACAGTTGTGTGTTGCTTGGAGATGCACAACAGCTCAGCTGTGGCTTTATTAGAAGCTTTTCATTTCTCAAATTGAGCAAATTCTCAAATTAACACAATATTAACTCGTTTATTCAGCTATTGTATAAAGTTATTACCACATATAAAATTGAGCAGCTATATAACGGTTTTGTTTTTCATGGTTAAAATTCTCAGCCTACCTGAGGGGTCTCTGTCTGGGTTGTACTCAAGAGCATTCTGCCAGATCAGATCCACATCCTGCAGGTAAGCTGCCACAGTTTGATACTTGTGCAGATCAATTTTGGAGAGAACTGTGGACAGGTCCATAGGCTGTTTGATGACTGTAGTGTAATCGGGAACCTGCATCAAAAATGGCACTGGTTCACAAATATCAACAGCTGGAGAGAGTTGATACAGGGGCTGCGGGACTAAAATCTTAGTCTTACCTCCTCTGTGTCCACAGGCTTTGTAAAGGCCTTGAAGCGTTTGTCCTGAGCCAATCGGTTGGTGACATCCCGCAGGAAGAGGCGGAGTTCCCTGAGCGTATCCTCTTCCTGCTCTTCTAGTTTCTGCTGTTCCTGCTCAGAGAGCTGGCGGGGAGGCGGTGGAGGGGCCACCGGTAACACCTTCAGAGCCTGGAGGACTAAGGAGAAGAAAGCAGGAGTTATCACAGGTTTGCATGCAAATGCTAACAATGTGTAAAACATTACAGAGAGAAAGAAAACAAACAAGAAAACTCACCCGCTTCTCTCTTAGATGCTAGTGGTTTAGCAGCTTGATTTAAAATAAGGTCCTCAAAGAATCTGAGCCTCTCCTCCCGAGATGGAAGTGGAACATTGAACACCTCGCCATACTCAACATGGAAAAGGTCCTGCACCTTTAAACAGGTAAACAATCAAAAAATAAATATTGTCATACAATAACATTACAGTAGAAAAATTGCATCAAAAAGGCCATTTCATTTACTCTTGAAGCCAAACAAGCCCCAGTAATGCTTATACAGCACATGTGGTACCTCAGGATAGAGCGTGTGGTGAGGAAAGCTGCATGTGGCGAGGAGGAGGCATGGGCAGAATGAAGGGATGTCCTGCAAGAGACTGATGAATGTGGCCTTTAAAGTTGAGCTCACTGTGTCCCACCAGCGCTGGATGTGTGGAACATACAGAATGCTCGGGGTGGTTCTCCTTGCTTCACAGAAAACCTGATGTACAATATAGATTGATAGTCATTTGATTAAAAAATGTCATCTTTGTATCTAGTATAAATTGACTCTAGTATAAATTCAGCATGTTCACCTGTGCACAGGCCTCCTCTGGGGTGGCTGAACTGACCCCATACAAAACAGCAACATCGAGGGTGTAAACAGTGAATTTCTCTAGGGCATGAAGAATAGCAGGAGCCAAGTGTGAGGTCTGACCAGAGCCTGATGTCCCACAGAGCAGCAGTCTGGGTCTGAATGAGGTAGGCTGCTGCAGGGCACTCCTGCAATTCATGTAATGAAAGCAATGTAGCAGAGCACAGAGATGGCAGGCAAGTCAAGACAACTACAAATATATGAACATTTTGAACTCTCCATTATTAATCTCAATAATATTATTGTTATTATTACAATAATAACTTTTAAAAAATGTCCCAATTTATGTGGTTATTTTCTTACACATGTATAGGCATGACTAAGAACAACTTTTGTTGATGATAAACTGGATCTGATGAAAAGCATTAAAAAAAAAATTACATCCTGTCTTAAAACCTTTGATTACACAAAACTTTGTGATGATATCTTTTCTCTCATATCAAGGCTTCCTGTGAACTCATATCTGTACACAGTGAATTGTACCACAAATTAACAGTTCAGTCAAGAAAAGAGAAATTGTGTAGATGAGACTCATGTCTAACCCTTAAAATGGATAACAGAACATTATTGCTTGTGCAAAATATTGCTTGTGCTTCCCCATGTGCACCAAGTCAGCACAGAAGTCAGTTCAGTCAGGACCACTTGAGTCAAAAATACCATAGACAATTCTTTAGTCAAAATATTGTATAGCTTTTATTTGCATGATTGTTAAAGTTACATTTGGCGGTATGGCTCTGTTCTAAGTTACCCATACATTTCATGAGCTCCATGAAAGCTAGTCAGGTAACAGCAGCAGCTTCTGGGGACAATTCCATTAAAACTGGGAGAGCAGCAAATAAAATTCCCTCATTGAGAACAGAGCATGCATCAATGAAAACAGTATGACATTGATTAAGTTAACAAAGTTAAGGAGGCGATCGGGGAGGAGGTGGGTTGCAAGCAATGCAGTGGAAGCAGCCAAGCATCATACTGAAAATGCACTTAAATAGGGCGCCCTGTTTGAACAGACCAATTGAGTGCTTTAGCGATCAGATCAGCTGTTAGATCTGGGTATCAGCTGACAGCAGAGCTTGACTACGTGGCCTGCCTGAACTGACGCTGAAACGCTATATTTAATCGCATTTCTAACCTGTTCAGATGAAGAGCACTTGCAGCCGGTCCAGTGTTCTTCTGGCCTTTATTAGTAATGCTCACGGAAGACCCCTCATCTTCACTCTGTAGTAGATCATCCAAAATACCAAACACACCCTCTAAAATAGAAAATATTAACTTGCATTGATTATGAACTTCAAAATACAAACTAAATAAATAAACATGAATGTTGTCGTTCCATGCAAAGCACACTGACATGATATTAAGACCGGGTTTCCCAAACATTGATTTATTTGTGGCGGGCCACAAATAAAACCTCTACCTCTCCTGCTCTTAAAGTGCCTCCTGCTGGCAGAAAATGAATTTGCATATACATATACTGTATATGGGGACAGGGGAGTGACACAACAATTAGAGTGTAAGGCTGTGGGAAACACTGTAAGGTCTTAAGAGTTTGGCTGCTACAGTGTTATGCATGCATGTTGAGTGTTTTAGCTCACTGCTAGGGGGAAAGAGTGATAAAAACAGTCTTTACCAGCATCTCTTTTCTTCTTGAGGCCCTGCTCTACATGAGGAAACAGTCTTTGCAGCATCTCCATGGCGTTATTGAGGGCAGAGCTTAGCAGGGGTTCAATAACAGGTGTGAACGCTTTAGCTGGAGAGGCCACTGCCCTCTGTGAAGCTGGAACTATCTTCCTCATGGCCGAGAGAAAGTCCCGGCCACTCACGTTGATGGACTCCACATCCAGCAGGAGCTTCTGGGAGGAAGCATATATCTGGGGATAGCGTCTACGCAAGGCGCACAGAGCTGCTTCTGAACATACAGCTTTGATGTCTGCGCCACAATAACCTGGAAGCACAGAGAGAATTTTGACTATTGGTATACAATAAAGAATGATAGTGCAGGACAGGATGAGATGCTGTTACGTGAGATGCACTCAAGTCATTTCACATAGTGGAACAGGAAAAGCTCTTACCAACACACTTGTCAGCCAACTCTTCACGAAACACATCAGACAGCTGTGGGTCCCATTGCTTGGTATGAATCTTCAAAATATCTTTGCGAGCCTAAAAATCAGCAACAACGTCTTGTACATTACTATAAAACAAAACAAAAACTGCAGTCGAAAATAAACAGTGTATTATGCATTCCACAACAGAGCTTGAAACTCCCACCTCTCTGTCTGGTAGGCCGAAGAGAAACTCTCTGTCAAATCGTCCAGGCCGTCTGAGCGCAGGATCGATGGAGTCCAGACGGTTAGTGGCTCCAATAACAATGACTTCCCCACGGCTGTCTAGCCCATCCATGAGAGCCAGGAGAGTGGACACGATGGAGCTTCAGACAACATAAACAACAAGCAATAGAACACAAGTTTCATAGCATGTAAGCAAGAAAAGATAAACATAAAAATTGCAGAAAAACAGACTAACATACCTGTGTATCTGGTCTTGCCGGCTGGACCGAACAGGTGCGATACCATCAATTTCATCAAAGAAAATAATTGATGGACGCATCTGGTACGCCTTCAAAATAAAGGACGTAGAAAAAATTAGGCATTCAAGAATGACTATTTCTAAATGAAATTTAATTTTAGTTTAAATGTGGGCAACCTGGTCAAACAGGAGGCGGAGCTGTCTCTCAGACTCGCCCACCCATTTGCTGAGGCAATCAGCTCCTTTTCTCATGAAGAACGCCACCTTCCTCTCACCTTGACTGCACTCGTTTGCCAGGGCTCGAGCTACCAAAGTCTTTCCTGTGCCAGGAGGGCCATAGAACAGACATCCTCTGGAAACACATAGCATTTAATCAACATACATTCTGCAAAAGCTGATATTCAGCATTACCTCTCATTTTTGCAAACCGATTGTTAATCATCCAACTGTGCATTTTAACAAATATTTATCAATATCGCTTTTCATACCTCGGAGGCTGAATCTTAAACTTCTCAAAGACTTCAGGGTAGAGTAAAGGAAATACAACCATCTCCTTCAGTGCAGAGATGTGTTTTCCTAAACCTCCAATGCTGTCAAAACGCACCTGCACATGGAAACCCAACAAGTCAACCACAGGTCTCTACAACTTTTTTAAGTTCAAGTCGAATGGCAAATACATACTGTTTGGTCAATTTGCATTGGATCAACATCTGCAAGACTTGCTCCAATTTTAATCCTGTCCTTGTGAATTCCCAACAAATCTTCTTTTCGTAAATTCATAGGGAGGCATCTACAAAGGGAAATGCATTTAGATTTTTGTTACAGATATGATTCTTTATTGCAAACACAAAACCAACTACAGGTGCTGTATTTCAGAGTTATTTGATTTGTCATGTTTACTCTGCAAGACTTTGTACCCAAGGTTCTTTTGAAAGCATAGCATCTGTAAACAAAAAAAGATTTTACCTGTTTATTGACCTGCTACGACTCTTACTTCTCCGCCTCTCAAATTTCTCTTCATCAGAAGAAGAGGATGAGGTGGAGTCACTACTGTGGATGGCATGTCTTCTCCTGAGATGACAAAGGCAAAAGTACAAAAATACTTTTTCTAAACTTTTAAAAAACATTTATAGCATCAATAAAAAGTTTAAACTTTCATAAAATATGCCACCACCACCTCTTTTATCCCATACCTCTTTACAAAACATGAATTTAAATGCGCCTAAAACATTTGTGTTATAATTATGTAAGTGTGACACATCGTAGATTGTTGCGTTTTCTTCTCTTTAAAAATTCCTGAATCATCCACATGCAGATGTGCTGCAAGAAAGCTTGGTCTTACCCATCACCCTCACTCCTGCTACAACTACAGCACAAGAAACACACACAAATGAGTGGAAACACAAGAGTGCCTCTGAGATTATAAAACAGACACTACAGTGTAAAGTAGAAATGTGCTTTTTGGACTAATCAGGCTGGGATGTTGGGTGATAAAGGGGTTCCCATCTGAACTACTTTTTATTTGCCGGTCTATTAACACAATGTATTTGACCACTGCATTGTGTGTCTTGTACAGATCCATTTTCAAGTCAAAACTCAAAACTATCCAAATTATCAATTATCCAAGAGTTTTCTCTTTCTTGACAATTGGATTAAATTATGACAAAAAAGAATTTGGAGAAAGACAGATGACTAGTACTGACCTGGTGCCCCTCCTGTTGTTGTACAAACTCCTGGGACTTGAGGAACTAAATGTGTATCTTCGTCTTATTGGGGTGGAGTGACGCTTAAAAAATATGCTCTGCTTTTTTGGCTCTGTAATTAAAAAAATATATACAACAATGAATATGGAAACAAAGCATGAGACATAGAAATAGATGATCCTAGTACATTTAAATGCATGTTCTGTTTAATTGACCATAAGACCAACCATCAAGAGGCGCCTGGTAACGCACAACAGCTTTTCTTTGTCGAAACTCATAGCGCTTTCCATTGTCTTCTTCGTCTTCATCCTCATCATCTCCCACATCATTTTCTTCCTCACCTTCTCCATCCTCCTCCTCCTCTTGATCACTGTATTCTGAAAAATAAATACAGGTTGGTTTAAGTTTCCAAATACATCTGGGGCTAATAGAAATGTTTTTGTTTTGGGTCTGTAATTCAACAGTGACACAGGACCACTGTTAGATAAAGGTGCAGGAAACACTGGTTCAGAATTAAGTAGTTCCTAATTCACAATCATTACCATTCTCCTGGTTATCTGAACTCTCTTCTTGTCCTCTTACTGAAGATTTTGTGATCCTCTTCCTCTTTGTCCCAGAGTAAATTCTCAAATTCTAAAACAAAACACAAATACAGCTGAGTGAAGTTCTGACTGATCACAGCAGTGCTGGAGGAGTCAATGACGCACCTCCTCCTCACTGTCTCTGCTCCTCAATCTCCGACGCATCTTCTGCATGTCATCCATCTTCTGAAGTACAGCCTCTGCAGTGCTAAAATAGACAAAAACAGCCACTGAATGTCAAGAGCAATGGAAATAGCCACACACAATGCCAGCTGCACATTCAAGTTTGAAAACAAAGGTATATTTAACTCATCAAAAATGGAAGATCAAAAAATCTGACATAAATTAGTCAACAGAAATACAACGGTATGTTTTCTATATAGGTGCATACTTTGTAATGAGCCTGTTGTAGAGGACCGACTGGTTCCTAGCATCAAGCTTATATCGTGTGATTCTGGAGCTACGTCTCACGACACTGTCTTCCTCATGCCTTTGAATCCCAGCATGGAGGTTTCTAGAAGTTGGAGTTGATTCCATCTCATCTGAAGAAAGATTTTATTTTTATTTTTTATAAGCTGAAAATCAACAATACTGCTGTCTTAAAGTTTATAAAATACTTTTGACGTTCCCACCTGTGTGCTCATCTGCTGACCTCTCCACCTCAGCCTGAAATCTTGGAGATTTTCTATGAATGCATATATAAAAGGAATACACATAACAAATAAGATATGTAGTTAACACAACATTACAGATTATTAAATAGAAGATTAGACCATGAAATTCCCACCTTAAATGCATCCCACTTTTCTCGTCTTTTGGAGGAGATTTGCTTGTTTGTCCATTCATATCAGCAAAGGTGATTTTTTTCCCTCTTTGAGCTCTGCTACTCATGCTGTTTTCCTCCTTTACAGTCAAAAATCCCTAAAAAATTATCATAGGCATACATCATAGTAGTGTCTGACATGCTATACTCTATATAAAACCATTTCAAACAACAATTCATCGGACTTCACATTATATGATGATTATTTGTAATTTTCAAAAGTGTCAAACCACATAACTATTTGCAGTTGACTAAAATGTTTAAGTGTGTAAGTTAAATATTACATTTTTATTTTTGACTTGCCAACTAACGTTACCCATCTACTGAAATGCACATCGCATTATTGAAACATAAAATCCCGCTGAGATGCTCAATGTAAATTATTACCGCTGTATGTGTATCCGACGTAACACTTCACATCAACGTATTTTTGTTTTGTTAACATGTCGCGCGCTCATGCAGTTCACTCGAGCATCTCGCGCTTTTAACCGCCAACTTTGTTTTGTTAAAGGGAATGTTTCACTGTAACGTTATGTAAACAAAATAAATACTAACACATCAGTAGTTGTAAAGAAAAGGTCTTGACTCACATTAGCTGGACTGTCCTCGGCGCTTGTTAAACTGTCATCAGGGGCCTTTTTCAGCCGCGCGGACTTTCGCTGAGGCGGGTTCAGAGAGAGAAACTCTGAGCTGCAGTCCAAATCACCGTTACTGCGTAACATCACCATCTCTTACGAGCCTTATAAGAGCTTCAGATCATTCGCTGTCAAACTCACTTCAAAAAGTTTTCGCCAAGATTTTAATATGTCAAATACTTTGTACGAGAACACATCGCTT
Organism: Carassius auratus; assembly: GCF_003368295.1. NCBI lineage: Eukaryota > Metazoa > Chordata > Actinopteri > Cypriniformes > Cyprinidae > Carassius > Carassius auratus. Next base: position 5,378,729 of record NC_039283.1, read on the forward strand.
TGTAAACGCACTCCGCTCCTCCTTGATTTCTGGCGCCACAAACGTCACTTTCACACGACACAACGCATAATACGAATGTCCTGGCGAGACGGAAACTAGGGCCGTTTAAGCGAATGGACCCCCTAAAAAAAGTATTTTTTCAAATATAAATAAGGTATTCAGAATAATATAATTTAACTAAGAATATACGTTGCTGGACCTTTCACTTACATAAACATTGAGGCTTTTATCCATAGAGGAGTAAATCGATTTTGCGTAGGAATAATGGGGGAAAGGAGAACCGGCTCATTTTTGGCGCGCCGTGAGTGACGCGGCTCTCAAGATTCTGATTGGCTGACGCAAGCCAAACCCCCTCGAGAGCTTGTTTTGGGACTCAAATGCAGAAAGAGATATTGAATGCCATAAATATTTTCTAACTGCCTTTTCAAATTAAAGTAATGATATAAGTATCCTCTGTTATCTTTTACGCAGTTTTCTCAAATCTTAAACACTGCACAACAGAACAAATGGAAACAGTCAACAGGCTTTCTAAAGACTTGTTTATTTTTTCCTCAAGTAAGAAAGAACAGCAAAATATAAACAATACAACTTTCACTTATTTCCACTCTTTTACAATGCTCGTGGATAAGTACTAATGAAGTTGTACTAATAAAGACAAGACAATCAGTGCTCAATCTACAATTTTGAAAGATAATTTTTTTAAGCAATGGCGGCTAGATAGTCTTTCACCTCCGCTGGGGTCAGTCGCCTAAATCCTGCTTCATTGCAGATTCCCACCTCAATGTTTTCCTCAGTCATTTGACCTTCAAAGCTTTCCTGTAACAGAAGTAGTCATAGTTAATATTAGATGTTTGACATTTTAATCTCAGGCAAACAGGGCCTAAAATAAATATTCAGCAAGTCAATTTAAGGTTTTGGCAAGTAAATAAAACCCCATGCTTTGTGACAGTTACAGTTTCAGTGAGATATTGACTCTAGCTCGTTTGTTACAAATGCAAAATGAAAACCAGCTAGATAAAGACATTTAATTGCGATAGGAAAATTATTTTAATAATGTAACAGTTTCACAGCTACCAAATATTTAACCTTAGGACATAAGTTAATCTTGGATCTTGTATGCAAATAATAACGGTATCAAATACATAACTGCAATTAACAGACCTTTTAGCAACTGTTGCTGGGTTGTAAATCATTACCTTAAGAGTCAGAATAGCAGTGTGAATCGCATCTTCCAGTTCCAGATCCTCGTTGTATCTAGAAAAGGAAAAAACAAATGAGATAATATATGTTTAGGAAGGCTAAAAAGGTTTTAACGCTTTCAGTTATTACAATTTATACCTTTTTTCAAGGAATGTTTTCCCATTCACATAGTTCTTCCCCATCGCTGTGGCTTTCCATGCAAAGTATGCTCCCTTAAACAGATAAAACTCCATCTTATTTTTCTAATACAGTGCATTATAAAGCTAATTTAGGGTTTGTTTCAGTTCAAATTTACAGATTACAGTAATACAATAATACCAAAGTGAATAGCATACCGAGGGGTCAGACTGGAAAAGGTACGGACGGTCTTCATCCCAGCCAGCAATCAGGAGTGACACACCAAATGGCCGAACACCTCTGTGTCGAAACAAAAAACAAAATCTGCAAGTTATGCCATTGTCACTCTGGTAGATGGATACTCTTTTTAATTTAGCAAAACAGCTGTTTGTAGAGCAACTTCCAGAACAATATCAATGAAGATATAACACGCATACCCTGATTGTGTGTACTCCTGCATAACAGAAGCCACCCTTTGAACAAGCTGGCCTGTAGGAATCGGCTCCTGATAGACCAGATAGTACTGCTGAGCCAGCTTTCGTGCCCTTCGCAACAGAACCCTGCAGACATGATTAAAACCCGTTACAACAAAACTCTTATTAAGAATCTTACATTTGCCACACAATCCTTCCTTTCTATTAAAAGCATGACAATGTGAAAAATCAAGATTAGGTTTTTTTTTTCTTTCAATGAAAATGGACACAGCCTAAGGTCATCCAAGATGCAGATCAGTTTGTTTCTTCATTTGGAAAAGATTTAGAGAATGATGAAACAAACTCATTTACATCTTTGATGACCTCAGGGTAAGTACATTTTCATTTCTCGGTTCCATTAAATATTTTAAAATATTAAAACTATAGTTTTGAATGTCAACTACACATATATGTATATACGACAGCCTTGCACGTTCTTTATATTACGAATCATTATTATATAGCGTTTATTCATGTAGGCTCCAAGTCCGTACCTGTAGTCTGGACCCATGCCACTGTAGACCATACCGATGTGTTTGGTTATGGGCTCTACTTTGTGAACACTTTGCTCATCATACAGTATAGATTTCTGCTTCTTTTCCGTAGCCAGAACAACACCATTCGAAGCTGTGAAAAATAAATAAGGATAAGTTAAAGTGACTTTCTATATAGACACAGTTCACAAAGCTCAAAATAAGCACAGGCTAAACCCATAAAGCTTTATAAATTATGCAAATTTAAGACACACATGATGAATAAAAGAACATAATTAACCTTTTATTCCAACTGAAGGAGCACCAGCAGCTACAGCTGCCAGAGCATACTCAATCTGGACCAACTTCCCTGAAGGGCTGAAAACACAAAAATAAGAAAAAAGGTGATGTGATTTCAAGTATTTTTTGAGCAATTATTATATTCATACACATACATATATATATATATATATATATATATATATATACTGTATAGATAGATAGATAGATAGATAGATATGCGTGTAGTTATTTGTATCATAATTGTAATGTGTATAAATGTTTGTATGTGTATGTAGGAATGTGTGTGTGTGTGTGTGTGTGTATGTATGTATGTATGCATGCTGCATAAGTATTTGTGTGTGTGTGCATATTTGTAGTTATTATGTGTAAGGTATATGAGAGATACACTATTCTAATTTTCTATGTATGTGTCTTAATATGTATTATTGTTACCTATTTTATTCTTATTTTTTGCTCGAAATAAACGTACTACTAATAATTGTAAGGTGAAGGGTTAACTTATTATTTTTTTGTACTTTTACATTGTCACAAAAATGTTCTGTTTAGTTACACTTTATTATAACAACTAAAAACATTACTGATAATCTATATGCTCATTCAAGTACATTCATGCAACATCAGCTCCCCATGATTCACTGAAAGCGAAAGTAAAATCAACAAATTTCAATCAAAGACAAAAGTGAGCCGAGCCGAGTCAAGTCTGTCCCTTAAACACCCATGAGAGGGCACAATTGGCTTCTCAGGGATTAATTATGTGTTTAGTTTATTCTGTTCATGAACGTTGATGCACGTGAATGTTAGAAGCGCTACATCACAAACACAGTGACTCTGCATCAGCGACCGGATAATGATTTAACACCTGATTGACGGAACGCTCTCCACAAACCTCAAGTGTCACGATTCGGTAAAACACACACTCGTTTGATCTTGGTGAACACATTAGATATAACAAAATAATGACGCTTATTACCTGAAAGTGGTGAGAGAGAAACTGTACCCTCTGTCTGCCATGACTGTGTCTGACTGTAGGGGAAGTGACGTCACGCACCTAATGGATCTGATTGGCTGAAAGAGTTTCTTGGGTAACAATGGATTGTGGGTATTTCAGCCTAAAGATGAGTTTAAAATAACTTTGCATTTCGCGTTTTATTTTACCTTCACTAATTAAAACCATATAATAATAAAAAATATAATTATAAATGTTCCTGTGGCTCAAGTGGTAACACAAGGTTGGGGGTTCGATTCCCAGGGAACACAAGTTAGGTAAAAACGGTCTGAAATAAATTGCTTTGGATAAAAGCATCTGCTAAATGCATACATTTAATTTTATATATAATTTTTTTATTTAATCTTAACTATTCTGAACATATATTGCCCTGACCCTATAAATGTACTACAAATCCCAGAATACACGGGTGTAGAACCACGCGCTGGTGCACTGCAGGTCTTTTTGAGCTGTGACCGTGAGGATATTAGGGCTGTTAAATTAAAGGGAAATAAAACACAGCATACAATGTCATTATCAGGTTTAATTCAGATTCTCGGACGTACTCTGCAGCGTCTGGAGCTGTTTATCGCTGTGTGTTTTTTTTTTTTAGGTGAAGTAATAGAACAAAAGTGATAAAATATACATAGTTTTGTCTTGATCTATCATATTTACGCTAAATAGGCAGCATATTATTATAAATATGTGAAATGTGCATTTATTTTAATGGTTTGTATGATGATTCAAGTTTGCTTTCGCTTTAATGTTAATTTAAAAAGTATTCTATAGTTTTTTTATCATTATTTAAAAATATTATTTTTTTATATTTATATCATATTGAAGTCGAATGTATGCCCTTTATCTTATTTTTTAAATAATAAATGGACAGTGATTGTGGTGAAGTATATTTGAAATGCTACTGTGTTTTTAAAAATAATTTGAGTAACTCAGTTTGAAAATTATTTTATTAATACATCACATAAACTTTTTCTTCAGGGCCAGCGTTGGCAGTAAGTGGTCCCCAGATTCTTCCTCAGTCCCATCACAGGAACAATTAAGAAAACTCTAGTGTCTTGGACAGTATTGTTTGGATGGCAGCTCCTAAAAAGAGAAGAACCATTGAAGTCAATCATTGCAGAAGACAAAACCCAAATAAACTGATACAAGGTAAGTCAAGGTAAGAACTCACTGGTTCACTGTTATAGCATTATACAAATTAAAATAACTTTCAATGCAATACTTTGCTGTAGTAAATAGCAATTTATCCTTTTTTTCTTCTCTTCACCAGCACAACATTGAGCCATGTCCAGAGTGTGGCAACATGAAACTAAAGCATACTCTGTGTGGATTCTGCTTTGAAAAGGTCAGGAAGGAGACGGCAATGATTCGAAAGCAAATCTCCATCGTGGAAAACAGACCTCTCAATGCTCCTGCTGTAGAGTTTGTTGTTTTGTATGAAAATGAAACACACTCTGAAGCAGATAAAGACAAGAGAATAATAGAATGCAATCGGAAACGTCCTCATTGGTTTAACATGTGACTGCTGTTAAATAAAGACTTTTGTTAATTAAAGTTTAGAGTTTAGATTTATTTTATTTTTTTCACTGAACCATATTGTGAAAAATAAGAGTTAACATGGATAATTAGAAGATCAATACAACCTTAAGTCATTATCATACACCTGTTGTGGAGGGTTTCATTGTCAAAGCTGAAAAAGGGTTGAAATTAAAGTTAAAAATTATTTTTAAAATGGTGTGAACGGGACCCCGATGTGAAGCAGACTGGCAGATGATCAGTGGGTATCAAAGTCACATGACAGTGTAAACCATGTTTTCTTTATCCTGTTTAATTTCAAAATCACATTCTTATTTGAACTGACGATCATTTATGCCAATAGGACACCATTGTAGAAATCCATATTAAAAACATATTACCATCGTATATGTCAAAAAACATGGTATTACTATAGTGCATGTTCAAAAAATTATAAAAAAAATATCTATTTTTTTACTACTTACAACTTAGAGATCTCACTTAAATGCGAAGGATCTCCGACCTCTTCTGTCCATCAGTCTGCGCAACTCTTGCGCATGTGCTAGTATGTAGAATCTAAAATGAGCCGCTCTCAGGACTATACCAAAATGCCTCTTTAATTTAAGGGGTGTTCAAAATTTAAAACAACTGCAGTTCTATAGTCCGTGTAAATAAAGGTTTATGTATGACCATTTAATAATAAATATATGGAAGAACAATTCACTTAAACACTATTTCTAATTGTATATGATGTATTTATTATGAATATTTTAATGATAAACAGATACGCCTCCCCTATAGAATGATAAACGGACTGTTGGGTGTTTTTAATGGAATTGCATAATAGTCCAAGGAAGGCAAGTTGTTTGGAAGGATCTCATGCTGAAGACTTTAGATTGTTCAAGGTAAGCTAAGACACAAAGCAGTCAAATGATAACAAATCTATATAATCTATAAGTTGTTAAATAAGTGTGTTTTAGTTTAAATGCACCTTCTAGAGAAATACATTCATCATTTGCAGGGTTGCAGCTTTAGCAGTGTTGTGTTGCAGGTCGCTTACGTCATTGACATAGATAGATAGATCGATAGAGAGATAGTAGGGGTGTAACTGTACACACACATGTCGGTTTTGACACCACGGCTCGGTATGGTTTTTTTTAAATTTTATGTTTAGTTTTTTCTTCCGCTGTACCGAAACCATACCGAGCCTTGCCGTCAAAACCGACATTTAAACAGCGGTTTAATTAACAAATTACTATTTCTTTAACTAATTTCAGTTATAATTAAAAATTTCCAACTTCGACTTCATTACTATTTGTTTTCAAATATAATAATCAGCACTTAAAAAAATGTATGCAAACATGTAAATTGTAAAAAAAAAAATATATATATATGTTTTTAAATTATCTTCAAAATTATAACATTTCTATTTGTTGTTAAAATATATTCATTTACTCAGTGACTGTCATAACTTGTTTAATAACAGATTTATTTAAACATACATTAAATAATTAAGACATCACAAAACGGTAAAATAAAACATATTGAATATTTAGTGTAATATTTTGCGAAATGTTCTTCTCTAGACTTAATTTCTCTAGCAAACTAACACGCTGTGAACACTGATGACTTCATGTGTGCAGTGACACACTGTGACAAATCAGCACCTTTACTGAGCTTGAAAAGAGAGCTTCATCCTTACAGCTCATTAAGTACATTCTTTGACTGTTCTATTAGGGTTTCTTCATGAACAACCTGAACGATCCTCCTAGATGGAATATTAGACCAGAGCCCGCTGGAGGCGATGACGGGAGCAGATGGAATTATGCTCTGCTGGTGCCCATGATCGGCCTGGCAGCATTTCGTGAGAATTTTCCATATTGTTACAACTCAAGCGTCATACACCGTCACATATGTCTTGAATGAGTGTATTATACTACATAAAATACTTTATGGGTTGTAATTAAATCTGGGTTTATAACGGGGGTTGCACGAACAATCATTATAATAAATTCATTCACATATAATAATATTATTTCAAGTTCGCTGAATTATACATGTTGAGATCAACATCTTCTTTATAATCAAATCAGCTGTATAATCAGGTCCTCATCTAAAACTGCTCTAAATCTACTACAAATTATTAAAACTACAATGCGCTGTTGCTCTTTGTTTTTGTTTTGTGTTGATTTATGTGTATTTTATGTGGGTTTTGCAGGTTGTGTTTATTTATATAGTATTTTATAGTATCTATAAAATACAATTTTGTTATTGTAATATTATTTATATACCATTGTATTATTTCTTAATATATATATATATATATATATATATATATATATATATATATATATATATATACACAAATTTAATTTATTCGTTTTATCGTTTTAGTATTTTTAGAACTTTTTCAGATTCATTAAAAAAAAAAGAATAGTTTTAGGTAACATTAACCATTTTAATAGTCCAAAATGTTAAGGTGATAAATTGATACATGATTTCATTACATAATTTGTAATAGATTTAAAGCATTTCATGTGGGGTTATTTTTGCTTTAACGTATTTGTCAAAAGTCACGTTCTTCTTAAATCAAAATTTGGTCTCCCTTGCCAAAGTGATTTAACACTTAAGATATCCATGGGTGTTTTTGGATAGGTTGGATATGGACTCGAGAATCACAGAGCCAGATCCAAGATGTGAAGAACAAGTACAACAGTGACATGGCATCCATTACCAGAGACCTGGAGCTGAAGTACAGGGAAACGCTGACAGAAAACCGGCGGACAGCAGCGCAACTGGAGGTGGAGCTTGAGAAGGAACGCCAGCGTGTGCAGGGCTACAAGAAAGCCCTGATCTCTCAGCAGCTTATGGAGGAACGGAAGCAGCTTCAGCAGGAACGACAGGATCTGGTGGAGGAGAAGAACCGCCTGCTGCAGTCTGGAGTGGCCGGGGTGGTGCTGCGGAAAGCCCTGCAGCGAGAGGAGGACTGGCAGCTCAGGGCTCAGGCTCTGCTAAAGGAACTGGAGGTGAAGCTGGTGGAGAGGCAGGACGCTTTCTGCAGCATCCTGTTGCCACGGGCACATCGTCTAGAGATGGAGAAGAATCTGCTGTTGAAGGTGGCTAAGGACCCGGTGGGTGCCGAGCTGAACCTAGAGGAAGATCTCAGGGACATTTTTAAGAACGACAGACACTGTGCAGATGTACTGAACATGGGTGAGCAGAAGAATGGGAATTTGATGTGGCTGTATCTCAGGTACTGGCAGCTCCAGGTCACTCTGCAGAAACACAAAAGGGCAGAAGAGACGCTAAAAGGGGCATCGCTTAACTCCAGCAGACCTTGATGAGGATAGATCTCTATACAAAACAAGAAGAATTTTCTGCCTATAATGTTTTCCTTCGCTTATCCAAGGTATCCCCATGATTTATTTTTTCTACTATTTATGATGCCAAGTTTTTTTGTGAAACCACTTGAGCCTTGAGTCTTTGACAATCACGCCAGAACATGAAAATGTGTATTTCTGGCAGATTTTTTTAATGCTCCTCAGCTGTACTTTCCTTTTCTTTCAGTTTAACCAGTCATATAGAAAGCAGAAGAATTGGATGATTTCATATTTGTTGCATTACTGATGAACTTTAATAGACAAATGATTCATTTTACTAATACGTACCACAAACATACAAATGATGTTACTGACGTGTAATAAATGTTTTCTGACAAGAAAGAATATATTACAGTTTGATCGACTAAAGTTTTTTTTTTTTATTGTTTGCCATGATTTCATAAATGCATATAAATGAGATTTACAGTCAAGAAAGGGTTTATTTAAACAGTTATTTCCAAGAACTAGCTGTTTTGAACAGATGATGATGATTGCCCAGCAGAGATGTCTTTCCCAGTTCATTGTAAACCTACTGAGAAATAGATCAACAGCTCCTTTATAAACAAGTATAGATTAAAATAAAAAATGAAATGTATTTAAGAATATTCAGGTTTAAGACCATTACGAAGTATATTTTGTTTTGCAACGATTTGTACACTTTAGCCACATTTAGAAAATGAATAATGTTATTGTGTTAACACACCAATTGGCATTTATTGTAAATAAATACTTGAAGCACAGCATTTTCCTTTGATAAGATTTCCCTGCTAGTCTCAGCTGAAAACAAATTATGAGCACGTAGGTCTCTTGAAGGCTTTGGTATTTAAGTATGAGTGAGGTCACCCACTATACTTGTCATTGTATCCGTGTCAATGATGGCAGACAACTTTCATCAGCTCATCATTCTCTTCGCTGGTAGCTGAGTGTGTCTCGTGGTGGAGAGATGAGGCTGGACGCTCTGAAGTCTGGGCTCCTGGGTTGGATTACCATTGGCTTATGTTCGGTGATGGACGAGACCTCTCTCTTATTAAGGCAAACTCCATTCACACTAGTCTCAGAGTCCATGGTGGATTTTGTTCTGGAGGGAGAGGGCTCCCGGGTAATGTCAGGCTGTGTGACATCTCTGGGAACAAATATTGGTATTGGCAGTATGTTTCTGTAAGGTAGACAATATTCCTGCAGTGGCTCCCCATCTCTCCCCATTTGAATAGTTTGGTTTAGGAAGCGTCTGACTGTGAAATGAACCACCTGCTTGCTTTCATAGCTCTCCTTTCTCATCGAGTCCTTTTCAGCCAGTGTCATCCTGTGAAGCAGGACTTGTAAAAGTTAGTACAAAAGTAAATTCCATACATATATTTAAAGAAATTAATGCTTTTATTCAGTAAGGATGCATGAAATTGTTTAGAAGTGAGAGCAGAGACATTTATAATATAAAATGCACTTTTTAACATTCTATTTATCATAGAATCCTCCAAACTAAGAAATATTTCTTGAGCATCTAGTCAGCATATTAGAATGATTTCTGAAGGATCATGTGGCACTGACGACTGGAGTAATGCTGAAAATGTTAATTTAGAATAAATTACTTTTTATATTAAAATAGAAAATGGTTCACATTAGTATATTTCACAACATTAATGTTTTGACAGTACTTTTCATAAAAGTATGTTTCATTTTTATGTTCAGAGGTAGAAAATGGATAAACAGCTTGAATGAAATGCCCCTTTTTCGTTGATTGGTCAAGCAAAGATCAAATGTTGCCGTCATTACGTCTTCTTCAGGTCCATGCAACAGAAAAATAGTCCTCTGCTAGCTGCCATAGCCTAGTTAAAGCATTTATTGCAATAACAGTTAATCTCTTTCTCACGAAACAACCAGACAAACAAATGGCTTGACACAAACCGGACTGCAGCAGCGTCTAGACAGGGCTTACTTCTGTGTAGACAAAGGTGTCGTTTTCACATCTTTCTGTTTTCAATTTTAAATCAAAAAATGAACGAGCGCAACATACACGGACCTTCAAAGCACCATAAGAGTCAATAAAACGTGTGCACTACAGCTTGTGTAACTGTGATATAACTTGTGAACAATAAAAGCATTTAAAAAAACATTTAATTTTGGGGTGAAGTATTCCTTTAAAGCCTTAATGTCTGCAAATACAACACATAGCAAACAAAAATGCATACTTGTATTCTGGTCTTGTCTCCATCAGCAGGTCTAACCAGGTGGCCTCATATGATTCTCTGGCAATCTCATCAGTCTCCTGAAAATCACTGTAGGAGTTCAGCAGATATGACCTGGGCTTCCTGCTCAGGCAATTCATCTCATCTAGCGACTTGTCAAAAATTAAAACCGGATAAGAAAGTTATCAGTCAGATCTACTGATAAAGGCTGCTGCTTCCCTCCTGTGCCTGTTCCTGTGTCTTATAAATAGCGTTCGTTACTATTTTTACTCCCTGCCATCAACCCCAAAAGAGCCTCTTCAGATTGGTGTAGTTTGACGAGGTGGGGAAATGACTAATCCTGCGACCATTTAACTGATACGCAAGACTCACAGCTTCACCAGGAGGTCAACAGTGTCACACGACCTATCTGATCTTAGATTTCCTGTTGTGTGTGCGTCAAAACATTATGGTTATTGCTGATAGCAACACAACTAGATGCTGACTGTCATGGTACCATGACCTAAAAATGTTAACATTAAATGCAATATTCACTATATATGTGGTGTACAGGTTGAAGCAAAGTAACCTTTTAAAGTCCACACTAAGCATCCGCAATGTTCTTAAAACATAAAAATAGAAAAAGGTGCTGATATCTCTGACAATCATTTGATGTTTAAGGGTCCTTGTTGTCTCTCTCACTTGTCAGCACCTGTGCAGAAGCCTCATAGCAGTATTATCTCACACCGTGGCATTTAGAGCAGCATGTCAAACTCAATCCATTCTGTCTGATTGATGCGGGACGACTGTTAAATTTGGCCTCAACATGCATCATCCTGACATACAAAATTTTAAATCAACTGTATGTAGTTTTGTGGATTTTTGCGACTTTGGAGCAGTGAAGTAATTCAATTGCAAACAATACTGTTGTAACTACAGTGGATAAGCTGTACATGTGCATTTGTTGCTACCATAAAGCAATTTGTAATTTTTGCAAAATTTTATATAAAAATATAAAAACAAAAAACTCTTCAAGCTTCAACCTTACTGTTAAAAACAAAGTCAGATCGCATGACACCCATCACTTCATACTTGTCATATTTCAAAAGAGATGCCATTAAACAAGTAAATATTTGTAAAATGGCATCTTTTTCCAAGTAAAAGCCAATATCCATGAATATCATTGATAAATAATTTTCCCTTTCTGGGACTAAAATGAGTAATTATACATAAAAAATTAAACTAACTAACAAATAATAAATAAATATTTTGTATATAATTATTAATTTGTATTAAAAATACATTTCTTTTGTGCAATCTGGTAGTATTAATTATAAACAAATAATTAAATGAACAAACAAACTAATAATAATTAAATATTTTGTATCGACTTGTATTAAAATTATTATTTTTTGTGCAATCTGGTAGTATGTTTTTTTATTTATTATTTTTTTACAATCATTATTTATCTATAAATATTGTTCTTTTTCTGAGAGTAAAATAATGAACACACACAAAACCATCACAAGTAAAAAATCCAGAATGTATTAGCAAAATGAGAATCTGGATGTAAAATGTGTCTTATTGTCATGGAATAATGTCACAAGATTGTCTGTGATTGTGCCGTGTGTATTGTTAATGCTGTATTATTACAGTGCTCGGGTGGTCTAGCAGCTGACATATTACAGTTCACTGATTAACTGATATAGAAAATGTACTAAAGTACCGAAATCAGACTTAGTAACAATGCTCCAAAGAGCACTGAGACCACATTTCAGCTGGTTTGTCCCTGAACCTGACAGAGGCATTAGGCAAAATTGCATGCAGGTTTAGAAGACTGAATGGTGCCAACATCCTTTTAAAGCCTAGAGTGGAATGTTGACTGAGAAATGCCAGCGATGCACTGAACGCAAGGTGCAGCATCAGGTTTCTGTGGCCTGAGCCAAACCAAAGCACTCGTCTTCAACGCATGCACCAGCAACAGCCAGTTTCCCCTGTAATGAGAGCCTTACGGCAACTACAGCTGCAATACCTGCACAGCATGATGGATGAGAATGCCCCTCAAACACAAAGACACTCAAACTGATCATAGACTTATATTGAGCTAATATAAGGTTGCTCTCATAAAGGCACATGGAAGAAAATACAAGCTTCTCTCATAAGATTTTTTCATAATGGTTTTTATGTGAACCCATTTTTTTTCTTTGATAATTTAATAATCCATTAGACTTGGATCTGAGGGTGAGTACTGGAGAGTAAATTGGTTGTAATGGAATGTTATGAATATATGAATGTCAAGCGCATGATCTAGAATACATTATGTCGCCTGGTGATGTGATATTAGCACATCAGCAGGGAATAATGTTCCTCTGGCTCAGTGATAGAGTATTGCATTAGCAGCCCAAAAGGTTTTGGATTTGTTTCCCAGGTAAAATGTATAGCCGGAATGCACTGTAAGCTGCTTTGGATAAAATTGGCTGCTAAATGTAATGTAAATGAGCAAGTTTCTTGTTATTAGTCGTCATATCTGCTTCAGTGAGAGGAGGAAAGGCCTCAAAACAGCTTGGGTATCTTTCTTAAATCAGGGTTTGAATATGTAATATTTAGATTGTAATATATATATAATCATGACAGCTCAGAAGATTTGAGCATGGTTATGGATATGACAATATTAACGTATTTGGTCTTGGAGGAAAAGATCTGCAATATTGCTGCTGCTGCTGTTGGTTATTGCTGTAGTTGTAGATTATTGCTGCAGAAGTACAGGAACTTGCTAGTGCCAATGCATACAGCGATTTAAGACATACAGGTGCATGTCAATAAATTAGAATGTTGTGAAAAAGTTCATTTCAGTACTTCAACTCAAATTGTGAAACTTGTGTATTAAATAAATTTTAAATATTGTTTAAATATTTGGTTCTTTTAATTGTGATTTTGGCTCACATTTAACAAAAACCCACCAATACTTCATAAGACCAATAAAAAAAAAAGAAAAAAAAAAATTAGTGAATTGTCGGCCTTCTGGAAGGTATGTTCAGTTAGTGTACATGTATTCAATGCATGGTAAGGGCTCCTATTGCTTTAATTTCTGCCTCAATTCGGCGTGGCATGGAGTGGATCAGTTTGTGGCACTGCTGAGGTGGTCTGGAAGACCAGGTTTCTTTGACAGTGGCCTTCAGCTCATCTGCATTTTTTGGTTTCTTGTTTCTCATTGTTTAAGATTCTCTCTGGGGTTCAGGTCTGGTGAGTTTGCTGGCCAGTCAAGCACGCCAACACCATGGTTATGAATACAACTTTTGGTGCTTTTGGCAGTGTGGGCAGTTGCCGAAAACCTGCTGGAAAATGAAATCAGCATCTTCAAAAAGCTGGTCAGCAGAAAGAAGCATGTAGTGCTCCAAGATTTCTTGGTAAACAGGTGCAATGACTTTGGTTTTCAAAAAACACAATGGATCAACACCTGCAGATGACATTGCACCCCAACACATCACAGACTGTGGAAACTTAACACTGGACTTCAAGCAACTTGGGCTATGAGCTTCTCCACCCTTCCTCCAGACTCTAGGACCTTGGTTTCCAAATGAAATACAAAACTTACTCTCATCTGAAAAGATGACTTTGGACCACTGGGCAACAGTCCAGTTCTTCTTCTCCTTAGCCCAGGTAAGATGCCTCTGATGTTGTCTGTGATTCAGCAAATTCCCTGACACGTCTGTGTGTGGTGGCTCTTGATGGCTCCGCCCCAGCCTCAGTCCATTCCTTGTGAAGTTCACTCAAATTCTTGAATCGATTTAGCTTGACAATCCTCATAAGGCTGCGGTTCTCTCGGTTGGTTTTTCCTCCAGACTTTTCCTTCCACTCAACTTTTTGTTAACATGCATGGATACAGCACTCTGTGCACAGCCAGCTTCTTTGGCAATGAATGTTTGTCAGATCAGCAGTCTTCCCCATGATTGTGTGGCCACTCAGAGACCATTTTGAAGACTCAAGAAACCTTTGCAGCTGTTAAGAGTTGATTAGCTGATTGGCATGTCACCATATTCTAATTTGTTGAGATAGTGAATTGGTGGGTTTTTGTTAAATGTGAGCCAAAATCATCACAATTAACCAAAGACTTAAACTACTTCAGTCTGTGTGCATTTAATTAATTAATTAATTTTATTAATTGCTGAAATAAATTAAGTTTTCCTCGACATTCTAATTTATTGAGATGCACCTGTACTGCTGCTGCAGAAATAGCATATAAAAAAACACATGGCCGATCTATACAGGTGGAGCTGGGGAAGGTGGAGGGTTTCGGAGAAACTCTGAAAAGTGACCTGCAGGCATCTCTAGTGAAGGCTTGCCAGCCATATAAATGCAAGGCAGTAAGCTCATTGGCTGCATATGCAGCATGAACCAATCAGTTGTTTAACTCTGAATATCATCAGTTACTTTAACCATCATCAGCCTACGCATATATATATATATATATATATATATATATATATATATATATATATATATATATATATATATATATATATATATATAACATTTTTATTATTAACTTCCAAGCACAATTTGAGAATATTCGAAAGATGATTGAAAGAGTTAACGTTGAACGTCAGTGGGAGGAGAAAACAGGAAGTGGCCAAACCCTTTAACACAGTCCGATAACTTCACACGCAAACTGTGCAACATGACGGGCGTGTAACTTACGGCTCCTCTTCATTATCGAGGTGGGAGTGCGGGGATGTAAACCAGACTGTCTGAAGAACTGCGGTCTAGGTAGGAAACACATTAAGTTTTAAAGCACTACCTGGTCTGTATTTGAGCTGATTTGTTATGTGGGAGCTGCAGTGTGTTTGCATGAAAATTAAGTACATCAAATGTGTATTTTATGCCCGAAAGTAACCGTACTACAGTTACAGTAACACTGACATTAATTAGCAGAATAGTTGTTTGTTATTAGCGGAAAAAATCTCTACGACGTCACAACGGACAATGGACTACTGAACTGAAAACTACTGTACTGCATACTGCGTAGTATGTGCTGCCCATTACTTTTTACGATAGAGAGAAAGTAGTTTGCTACTGCTACTCGTTTACACAGAGTAAATACAGTAGATGTATTGTAATACAGCTTGTGTAAAAATGTCTTAATTTAAGTGAATCAAGCAGGATATATTAAAATGTACAGTTTTTTTTCTCGTCATATCAAATGTATTGCATTGTAGGATGCCTAACATGGACTCTCTCCAAATATTATTATATTTGGATTAATTTTTACACCCAAGATTCTGAAGTGCGCATCCAATAGACTCTTACAGTAAGTATCCCATTAGGCCACAGGAGAGGAGTCATGAATTTACATTTATATTTATCTATTTAGCAGACGCGTTTATCCAAAGAGACCCTCAAAAGGGAAACACAAGCCAATTTGTCAAGAAGCCAATAATATTTTTAATATACAGTGCCAGGTTTATTAATTTTCTAACTAGATTAGGAAAAGTGAAGATTTCAGTAAAGCAGTGTGACAGATGCTGTAGTAGTACATACGAATTGCGTTCTTCTTACTACACACATGCACAAAAAAGTACAGTATGCAGTTTGGGACACAGCTATAGTATTTATCAGTGTTTCTTCCTGAGTTTCATTGCTTACAAACCTTACATTCCATGCATTATTTTGATCTAGATTAAAATGATTAAATCAGCTGTCTTTTTATTATTATTATTATTATTATTATTATTATTACAGTTTATATTGTTTTGACCAAGTTGTTTACTAAAAACTATTTTCGGTTCCCCATTTGGGAAGATTTTACTGCACCATCATATTAATAATTGTTGGGAAGAGCCATGTGGTTCACTTCCCTGTGCACAAAACCAAAGTATATGTAAATAATGTTCAATGCTGAGAAATGCCAGTGAGCTCACCTAGATTTACAGAGTGACCCACTTTATGAGATTTAACCAATTATGTTTTTGGGCTGATCAATAGTGATTCAGGACATTAATCATAGTCCTGCCAGACATTGATTCAGCACATTTCCTAATTATTAAATACCATTTGTTCCTGATCCTTTATTCTTTGGTTTGGGATTCTTTTTTTCTTTTTGCAATTATTTATATACACACACACACACACACAAGCTGATTGAGCACATTTCCTAATACCATTTTCTTCCTAGATCTTTATTGCTGTTCGGTCACGAGGGTTGAAACTCCAAAAACAGTGCAAACTCTCTGTCAAAATTACAATGACATGGCAGGAAAAAAAAACCTTGCAAGTGTCAGTGAACGACGCACGTGTCTTGCCAATCAATACTGACTGGGGAGACAGTGGACATTTAGGGCAGTGACGTTATCCACATTGATTGTGACAGAGGAAACATAAATGCAAAGAGCACGAATGTGCCATGGATAAAAATGTCACGATTCTATCCACCTCATGCTTTCATCCCATTCACCGTTCTTCAGACCTGTCGAGGCAGGCAGGGCCCTCTAATCTAGCTTTATCCTGGATTATGTTATTATGACTTCTTCCCGTTTGGGATTCGGTCGCTATGCGGGACAGGAATGTTGACTAGAAGACTTCAATCTGGAATCTAGATCTCTTGTTCTTCCGGATCGACTCGTTTGTAGTCTCATTAAAAGGCAGGCTGAGCAGGTTTTGAGGCGGTGTTTACAACACAAATGAGATTAGACAGTCAGCTAATAGCACAGCTTCCCACTAACAGTGAGTTTTGACCGTTTTTAAATGTTTCTGTGCGGTCTGCATGTGATTCTAGCCAAAACTGACTTCAGACGGATCCATTAACGTTTCTGCTGAAGAGTTTTTTTTCCGTTATTACTCAATTGCAGTGCGTAACCTGCGTTTTGTAACCTTTCTGATGTTAGAACTTAAACGTTGCAATCTATCCAGCTCAGCTTGGTTTGTTCCTCTCTTTAGAAGCATGGACGACGAAACTTCACTGTTTCTGAAGTTTAAGGACTAAACACCAACAGGAGGCAGGCATGGAGGCAGAAAAAGCCATGATCCACTGTAAACTCTGCCTGAGCGACTGTCCTGAACTGGACACCAGCACGTTGCAGTCCTGTAACTGTGTTTTCTGTGTGCAGGTAAGAGCGTTGCTGAATAGATCTATATTTATCTTAAAAACTGAAATGTGTTGTAATGCGAGTTGCTATTACATACATTACATTAGTACTAGTAATACACAAATGTCTTGCCATAAGCAGGTGTTTATCTCTAGCTGTGGTATGGTTTATTAGCACAAGGTTGGTGTCAAACAAATATATTAAACAAAGCACAATAGTTTCAGTCTCGCTGAGCTGGGGATATATCTTTCACATGCCATCTAAGATTAGCCAAATCTAGCCTATTCTTCTGAATCAAATCTTGTGGGTCAGATTTACAATTCATTTTGCCTTTTTTTTTTAATGCTTTTTAAGCTGAAGTGTGGCATTTTTTTTTTAAGTTTTAAACACTTTCTTCTATTGTACTCTAACATTCATTCAACAATTGCTTCCACTGCAAAGCATACATTTTGCTAGTAGAATATCAAAACTGTTTCATTCTGGACATTGATCATCTTGACTAGGGATATTATAGTTAGGCTAATGAAAACTAAAAGCATAAAAAAATAAAAGTCAAGCTTAGTTTAATTCAGCTAGTTGCCAAGGCAATATTTTCGTTTTTATTTAACTGGTTTTACTTTCATAACTAAGATAAAACCTGAAATAATTATGAAAAACTATATTGACATTTTTTAATTGACAGAAAAGTAATAAAAATGGCAAAGACAATATGACTAAATTTGTAATGTAAATGAAAATAGAAAATATTAACAAAAAACTATAATAGTCTCTTGTGATAACAAACACACACACACACACACACACTGCACAAAAGTCCCAGCTCTGTTGTGTTTGCAGTGTTTAAGGCAGTATGTCCAGCTGGCTATTCAGGGCGGCGCGGGCAGTGCCATCACCTGCCCTGATCCGGCCTGCAAGAACACCGGAACCCTGCTGGATTCTGAGGTACGTTTGTCTGTCTCGCTCACTTCGCTCTCGGTTCTTCTTTTTTCAGTCAACAAAAGTTTCTGGTTCTGCAGATCACGCTACAAATATTGAGTGCACAAACAAATCCTTCCACTACCTAACACCTAGGCAGCATGTATTTGATTAGAAATACAACTAAAACAGTAAAATTGTGAAATATTAATACAATTTAAAATAAAAAAAATTACGTTAAAATGTAAATTATTCCTGTGTTGCAAAGCTGAATTTTGAGCATCATTACTCCAGTCTTCAGTGTCACATGATCCTTCAGAAATCATTTTAATATACTGATTTACTGCTCAAGAAACATTCACAGAAACATTATTATTATCAATGTGGAAAACAGTTGTGCTGCTTAATATTTTGTGGAAACTTATGCATTTTGCAGGATTTTTTGATGAATAGAAAGTTGAAAAGAACAGTATTTCTGTGAAACATTTCACATTTTCATCAATTAAATGAATCCTAACTGAATAAAAGTATTGATTTCTAAAAAAAAAAATGACCTCAAAACTTTTGAACAGTAGTGTAAATTAACAGAGTTTTGGAGCCTTAAGCTTAGAAACCTCATAACAATGCCATGGCAAATGAATTGGATCAAAAGTGAAAACCAAATATATTTACTTTGATGTAATTTGTCGGGGTTTTTCTGGGTCCTGCAGCCTAAATGTTCATTTTGCTTTTGGTTTCCACAGCATTAATCTCAACAAGAACACAATGGCTTTATTTATCACAAATGTTTTTCATCAGTCGAATGTTTCCCAGCATTTTTTTCCTCTCATGAGATTAATCAACCTACTTTGTGAACTAATGCATCATAAATCAAAGCACAGTCATATAAATCCTACCTGGTGTCATGACTCTGGTCTTTGGAAAACTTTATGACACTCAGATGTTTCATGTATTTTATTTTTTTACCTCTTTTGTATTATTTCAGTGTTTTCTTGTGATATAATAAACATTCCCAATTATATGTATTATGTAGATGTGTGATAAGCAGGATCATGTGCCTACATCTGGATTTATTCTGCAATGTTTACCAGTTACTCTCCTACACAAGATCTGATTTTTTTTTTACCTGATGTGCTGTTTATCATGATATGCTGTTCCAAAATGACCTGAATATGAAATCATATCCTTCTTTGTACAGCTGGCCTCGTTTGCCCCCAGCGATCAGTTTGAGCTCTATCTGCGGCTCAGATTTGAAAGAGGTACGTGCTTTTCCTGCTTCATGGATGTATGCATGTATTTATGTATCGCTTCCCGTAATAACTCATGAAGAACAGTGTTACTGTAACCATCACTGAAAATCAATGAATGTGAAAGGCAGGAACAAACAGTTTTAGTTAAGCGTTTGAGTTATAAAGGTTTTAAAGCATACTTTTAGGTTTATTAGACCGTTTATGGCAGTAAGTGGTTATTACTGATTTTAGCTATACTGTGTTATTTCTATCTCTAGTTTAAAATATAGGCTAGCAATTGAAAATCAACCAAAACTGATCAGATCTCTTAGACTATGATCTGTCCTGTGGAACAAGATTCAGTTCAGATTCAGAGGAAACCCAGGTAATTTAATTTAAACACTAAAATTTAAACTGAAAATTATTTTAATAAAAATAAACAAAAAATATCTTTGGATTGTGGGAAATCGCTGCAAGAGAAGGATGCATCTTTGCTGCGTTTAAAAAAAAAAAAAAAAAAACAGATGAATGCATCTTACACAAGATATTACTCAAACACTGCATTTAAACATGACTTGATAGTTTGATATAGATGTCTGTCTATACTGTCTGCAAATGCAAACATTGCATTTTCTGATTTTCTTCTCCCACTGCCTCTGTCTGCATCTGAACTGCTCCCAACATGCTAGGAATCGTCTAGATTGTCTGTAGTGTCAGAGCAAACTGTGACGTTAGTATTCGCTAAAGTCTTTCCGAGACTGCAAGAACGTCCCGGATTTGTCACTGTTAACAGTAAACCGCAGTGAAAAAATGTCAATGAGGAAGTGAAATTTGCAATAAAATGAATTGGCGTTGCCTAATCTTTTTTTTTTTTAGCTTCAAATGTATTTTTTCACCTCAATCTTTGTTTCGTTTTTTTTTTTTTAGGAGTTCAGTTAGACCCCAGTAAGGCTTGGTGTCCCAAGCTGGACTGTCAGGCCGTGTGCAGTGTGACACCCGGAACCGAAGGCAAACCGGTTCCTGTGCCCTGCCCCACGTGCCATGCTGTCTTCTGTTGCGACTGCAGAAGCCTCTGGATAGATGGACACTCCTGCTCCCAGCACCAGCCACTGATGGCACCATCAGCAGACAGGTCAGTGTGACCGAACAACTGTTCATCATTCAGTTCCATAACACGGCCCTCTAAACGTGCTCTGTGTGTCGTCTCTGCAGTGCACTGAGCAGCGCTGATACTGATGCAGCCATTAAACGGTGTCCAGTGTGTGGCGTCTACATAGAGCGCAATCAGGGCTGTGCGCAGATGCTCTGCAAGAGCTGCAAACACACCTTCTGCTGGTACTGCCTTCAGAATCTGGATGTGAGTAGATTTGAACATAGTACCATGATTAAATCATGATATTAGAAGCAGTATAAATTGCACATGTTCTACGGGCACACCTTGTTTTTTTTTAGACATGACATTATAAATAGTTATTATTATTTTTATTATTATTATTCCTACTACTACTACTACAATAATTTAAATTTAAAACCAATGTATATCAATATCACAAGTATCTATTATATGAATAATAAAAGATATTTCATTTATATTATATAAACATTTATTTTATTATACTACTATTACTACTACTAAGAAAATTCAATTATTTTTCTATTAATTAAATTTTTATATAATATTAACATAACAGCAACAACAATTTTCAATTTTAATAATTTTATTATTATTATTATTTAAAATGAAAACATTTATTTTTTCAATTGAAAATAAAAAATTATGAAATATAAGTATCTATTGATAATAATAATCAATTTAAATATTTTATTAAATTTCAATAATAATAATAATAATGTATATAAATTATTAATTCAATTTTAATATAATATTATTATTTAAAAAACAATTATCATTATTATTCTTATTGTTGTGTTATTATACACTCTTTTACTATATCTTTCTTTGTTGTGACATTTATTATTTTTACATAAAAAAATTTCCTTGCGTTACAGGGTGATATATTTCTGAGACATTATGATAAAGGACCATGCCGAAACAAGCTGGGGCACTCCAGAGCTTCTGTCATGTGGAACAGGACACAGGTTAGCTGGAATGCCAGTTTTTTTATGATGTCAGACATTTACTAATTTCCGTTTTTCTCATTTTTATCGCCAAAGTTGGACTGTTACTATCATGAAGTTAGATGAATCTACTCGCATGCAGTAAGATCCTGGTTGACCTCCTACTCAGACCTCTTGTCTTTGTGTTGTGGTGGTGTTTAGGTGGTCGGTATACTGGTGGGCGTCAGCATCATCGTGCTCGTGACATCACCACTGCTGCTGCTGGCCTCTCCCTGCATCCTGTGCTGCTTGTGCAAACGCTGCCAGGCCAAGAAGACTAAGAAAAAGAAGAAAGACAAAAAGCCACCAGATTCCACCGCATAGGAGAACTCTTAACAAGTATAGCATCTTCCACATGCCAATCCTTAGTCTCACTGGCCAGGTGCACAAGTGCCTCATTCTTAGTGCCTGGGTAAATTCGGTGGATTTATTTTGCCTTCAAGTGCAATGGAATGGGAAGAAAAAGCATGTTGTAAAGGAATGGCCCTTTCTCCACCAAGCCAAAGCATTCGTTCATGTGTGCTATAGAGGCTACATTCTAAAAATATTCATGAACTGTAGCAATGGGTTAAACTTTTTTTGTTTTGTTTTTATGTAGCGTTTCAGACCAAAGACCCTGCTGTTTTTTCTTGTGTACTAATAATGTGTAAATACTGTATTTATGAATCTGGGTACTGTCCTGTGCTTTTTAAATTTGTTGATTTTTCTGCATCAGATATTTTATAACTACATTACAATAAACTAAACACCTTAAGTAAAAGTGACTAGTTTCTATTTGTCCTCATGCCAAAATGGTTAGAAAAGCGTAACATTTTCGTAGCATTAACATAAAAATAAACAAATTACACATAGTTAACAACTGAGGCTGGTTTCCCTCTTTGACATTTTGGTGCAATTATTTTCTGTTTCAGAGCTCATACTCTAGTAAAACAGCATGAAAATGAAGTATTTCTCACACGGAAAACAGCTGTTGTATTGCACTGTATTTCACAACCAGCTGGGGAAATTTACAATAGAATTTCTGCTTCATAGTGAATATTACTGGTTGTTAAAACTTGTTCCTGTTTACTAATTTTTAAAAATAATTAAATGTAAAATACTTTCATTTTCATTTAAGTGTACAATGCATTCATTTTATACTTGAGGTCTAGTTTAAAAAAAATTGTTAAATCTGAAAAAGCCGTTATGAGAAATTAGTGGGTAAAGAGAGGAGAGAGAGTCACCGTGTGGGTTACAGGCTGAACTGCAGACATTGATTTGTTTCTAATTTACAAAACAAGAATTATTCAAAATAAGGTGAGCAAGACGAACATCAGTTTTAAAAGAATGCTGAATATTTTGTTATTTTCTTGAAATTATGTTCATGTTTTTATTATTTTTTTATAAGGACAATGAAGTCTATTTTTTTTACTGTCATTACTTATAATGCAATACACAGTTTTTTTATATTAAAATGTATTATTTCTCAGTGTTGATTATCATTAGATGAATATTTGCTATATTATTATTTCAATAATAATAATAAATTAAAGGTAATACAACAAAATGTATATAACAACTCTGCAAGCATGCCTTTGTTGGAACCTTAAAAAACAGGATTACCCTTGTTTTATGGTGTGAGGTCAATGTTTTCTTTTATCTTCATGACATCATGCCATAAGCTCTTGTTTTAAAGTGGCGTTTGTTTTTATTAGTCATGAGTTAAATTGAGTTTTTTGGTCTTGGTTATCTCAGTGTGTGATCAGCTGGGGGTGAGGGTGTCATATTTTGAACGTATTAAAATAATATTTCATTATTATTTTAATATTTATTATTATTTATATAAAGTATTTTATATTTATTGTCCCCAATGTATAGGCATAAATATATTTTTACCCTTTTTTAATACAACGTGCACTTTTAAGACTATGTTGAACAACGCTCTTTACTCGCAACATCTGCCAAAACGCAACCTCTCTGTGACATCACATCATACTGCAGTCTATTCGCCAACCAGCAGCCTAGGATGGGCCAATGGCCAGATAGCGTGAGCTCTGCTCACCAAATACTCACTTCTGATTGGTTCGTTCTAAAGCGAGGAGGCGGGACGCTGCTGCCTACAAACTGCAAGAAGATCCGCGCCCTCATTATCATAAATTATTCAGCATCACCTAGAAGCGTCGCACCAGCTCGAGTGCACTGATGTGCTGGGTATTATACGTACTTTTTATTTATGATTATTTATAATAAGAGGCTTTTCACTGAATTCATTACCTAAAATATTTAGAAAAACGTAAAAACGATATATTTTTCTCACAGTTTTTGTATGGAACAATAACTCAAAAGTCTGATCACCTGGTCACCTGTGCTTGTCTTTCGAGACTGCTGTTGACATTTTTCTCTTATTATTATTATAATATTTTTTTGTTTTGATATCTGAACTGAGTTTCGACATGTGGACCTTTCTTGGAATTGCAAGTTTCACATATATCTATAAGAAATGCGATGCCCTGGTGAGTGACGCGCCCAGAGAGCTGCTGCTGGCCGCGGTGCTGTGCGTGTCCGTGGGGCTGATAGTCACGTGTCTCGGCTTTCGTGGACAGACGCTCAAAACGCCTCAATTTGTCCAGATTCCTCTCAACCTCTTGACTTCCTTTCCTCCGACCAAAAAACTCTTCTCCAAGTCCACTACAGACTGTGGCAGTCTCATTTCTAAGAAGGTGAGATAATGTTTTTGTCTTTGCTTTTGTTTTTCTATATAGTTAGTTGCATTTAGTTTCCATGTAGACTATTTTAAGCTGTTAAAATGATCACTGGAAGTATGTTCAACAACTCGGTGTCAATCATTACATACAGCAC
>NC_039283.1:5403636-5606136 GCF_003368295.1 Carassius auratus
AAGGTTTTTTAGGATTTTTAAAAATCCCTAAAACTGTCAGAAAAGGATAAGGCCTAAGATTTCTATGTGAGTGGCTAAATTTTGTTTGTTTTTATAACTATAATGCATAAACTATGAAAACTATACAAAATGTATAAAAAAGTACAAGTTATTCTTTTCCAATGTTTTTTATTTATTTACATTTTTTTTTGGGGGGGGGATTACATTTTAAAAAAATTAGCCTATGGCAATCATTCTAAACAGCTTGAATAAAACCTGTTAATATTTATTATAGACCACTATAACTGTGTATAATCTAACAAACGAGTTTATTATGAAAATAAAGTGTGTACACCAGATAAATTGGACGATAAAGAAATTGCTAACAATAGTATAATAGAGCATGTTTTAGGTTTTAGGCGTTTAGATGCAGAAATGGACAAATCAAATGTAAAATCAAATGTAATTGATTTAATTAAATATAGATTAAGTCTTGTTAGAGCAAAATAATAAATAAATACGTACACACATTAAAAAAGCAGCCAAGATGAATGAGTTTAATTTTTTATATAGATTAAAATTGAAGACAGAAGCAGCTGGTATATGCGGTCACTTAATATTAAAAATCCAGTAGATCCACTTCAGATTTATTTCTCAACAGTTTATGTTCACGTGGCTGTTTTCGTTTATATTAGCCAAGCTATTATGTATTTTGAAATAATCTTGTCCGTGATGTGTTCGTTCTTACGACGAAAGGCAGAATCCTGCAGCTCGAGAGATACATGTTATTCTGCCATTCGCGCTTTCAAATAGTCTTGTGCACTTAAACGGGTCACAAACACCTGCATTTAGCTCGTGTAGTGTTATAATGGATGTATTGTGTGCATTTATGGCAATAATTTATTTTGAAAAGCTCTTAAACAAGAATAAATTCGTTTGTTTTGAACTTGTGACACTGTGCGCGCTGATCGGAGGCAGTGATTTCATATAGGCAGCCGCGAATATTTCATTTTCACACAAACAGTTCAAAAACATCTTAATTTAGCTCTTGGTGTGCTCTAATTGGTGAATTGTGTGATATCGATGCAATACTTTATTTTTAATAGCTATAAAACAAGAATAAACTCGTTTTTTTCTGAGCTCATCATTCCACACGCTCCTGCTCAGAGCAGTGATTCATCTCTCCTGTTTCTCACGTATCACTGACCACACATCAATTATTAATGAGCCCTGACCTTATAATAATCATATATGTTGGTTTAGCTTGTCAGTGTGAATTAAATCCAAGTATTTATTTGTATTTTAACCGATTTAAAATCGAAACCAAAAGACAGTCTCCTCCCTTTTTTATTCCGGTAACTGCACCTGTAGGGGCGCTATTTCTCTCAGACAATGGAAGTCTAAGCACACACACTCAAACAGAGGGACAGAGTGATATGAGATGTCTGACAGTTTTTTAATTTTCTGTTATCCATACAGTGTTGTAAAGTCATGAAACTATGCATATTTACTCAGAATAACTTTTTTTCTTTATGAAAAAAGGTTTTGAAGTGTTTGGAATTTAAAAATGCAGGAAAAATAATAATTCCATCTTTATTGTCATTTTAAAAAATCCCCACGACAAAACCATCCAAGCTATCCAAAACCCATTCACAATTTAAGTTCTTCAATGTTTTTTCAACATGTACACCAAGTTTGGTGTGTATAGTGTTACTCTCCTCTGAGCAGTATGCATTAATTCACAGCTAAATGTAAAACACAATCCACATTCAAATCAAAATAGCCGACTTCCTGTTGGTCGTAGCAGATGACTGTGAATTAGAAAGTTGTCCGTCTTGATAAGAACAATTTTTGTACTGAGTTTGGTGTCTGTAGCTAAAACTAACCCCCCCACTTTTGACAAAAGGTGGCGCTATAGAGTGCCTCTTCCACGCCCTCTTATGAACTTTTGCCAGTGTCTAGCTGTCACTAATACTGATATGTGTTCTGAGTTTGATGAAATTCTAGCATGTTATATGCCTCAAAATCACCTGAGAAGTATTCCAGTTTGACATGTTGCCACGGCAACAATATTTTTAGATATCAATATCCCCCCAGCAGATTTATATCGGCTGTGTTTTAACATTATTCTGATGAAGTTTGAAGCAAGTCGAGTAAAAATAAGATGCTGAATTCAAAGCATTTTGAAAATGACACACTTCCTGCTGCCACTTGGTGGCGCTATAACTTTGACTCCTAATAGTCACATATATGCGATCGACATCATACAATGAATAATCTGATGAAGTTTGATTAAAATTAGGAAATGTATGTGGATGGTATTAGACACTTCCTGTTTCTCATTTCTCGCCATAATTTCAAAGCCTCGCCACGAGCAAACCGTTTGAGATATCAAAAATCCCCTGGCAATTTTTCATCCCCAATGTCTTGAGATCATGTTGACCGAGTTTGGCGGCAATCGAGTAAAAAACCTATGACAAGTATTTCAAATTCCAGAGCATGCGCTTTTTACATAACTCTAAATAGCTGACTTCCTGTTGGGCGGAGCCTATGATATGCAATACGAAAGTTGTTCGGCACGATGAGATCTATATGTGTACTGAGTTTCATATTAATACGTGCAAGTATGTGTGAGCTATACATCAACATTTATAACTGTGATCCAGGGGGCGCCGTAGAGCCCCTGTGCCACGCCCAGGTCTCAGCCTCTGCAGGCTCCTTCAGGCCACAGATTCCAAAGTGTGCGCAAATTTTCAAGAGTTTTTGAGTATGTTAAGGACCCCAAAAGCCCCCACAACTTTGACGACAAATATGAATAATAAACCCCAAATAGCCAACTTCCTGTTGGGCGGAGCCTATGATATGCAATACGAAAGTTGTTTGTATTGATGAGTTCTATATGTGTACCGAGTTTCGTATGTCTATGTGCAAGTATGTATGATATATGGCCCTCCATATTCCAGGGGGCGCTGTAGAGCCCCTGTGCCACGCCCGTGTATCAGTCTCTGCCCGGCCCTAATGGCCGCAGGTTCCAATGTGTGTGCCAATTTTCAAGACTTTTTAAGCATGTTAAGGGCCCCAAAAGCCCCCGAAACCTTGAAGAAAAATAATAATAATAAATAATAATAATAATAATAATAATAATAATAATAATAACAAATAATCCTAAGGAAAACAATAGGGCTCTCGCCCTCCAGGCTTGAGCCCTAATAATAATAATAATAACAAATAATCCTAAGGAAAACAATAGGGCTCTCGCCCTCCAGGCTTGAGCCCTAATAATAATAATAACAAATAATCCTAAGGAAAACAATAGGGCTCTCGCCCTCCAGGCTTGAGCCCTAATAATAATAATAATAATAATAAATATAGCTGCAAGCAGCGATGGCGGGCTCAAGCCACCAATGCCATCACCACCCCGGTGGCATCAGGTAAACTGTGCCCAGCGGGCACATGCATTCACAATATCCCTCTGGCAGTGAGGTTTTAAAGGATAGAGGGGAGCGTAGAGGGGAGCGTGCATTTGCAGTGGCTGGGCCACGACTCTGGAATACCCTGCCTTTAGAGATCAGACTGGCCCCTTCCTTGTCTATTTTTAAATCTTTGCTAAAAACTTTTGTATTTTCCTTAGTGTACTGACTACTGTGTTATGCTACATTTTGAAATGGGTGGTTTTAAATTTTTTGTCTGGTCTATTTTTATGTATGTGTAATATTCTTGCTCTTATGTTAAAGCACTTTGGTCAGCCAGGAGGCTGTTGTAAATGCGCTATACAAATAAATTGAACTTGAACTAGAACTTGAACTTGATATGGCAGTTAAAGGGTTAATCCGAATCATCTAGACTTTAAAATCACATTCACAGAACAATATATATATATATATATATATATATATATATATATATATATATATATATATATAACTTTAGTAACACTTTACAATAAGATTTCATTTATAAACATTATGTTAACATGAACAATATTTATATAGCATTCATTCATGTCAGTTAATATTCCAAACTTAAACATTAAAACATTGTTTTATTGTGATTTTTTTCCAAGCACATTTTACCAATTCCAAACCCTATCAATCTTAATAACTACCATTATTTTTTATTTAATCATTTATGAGTGCTATACAATAGTCCAGGAAAGCTGGAAGAGAAAAACAGGTCAAGAAGAATTGACAAAAGAATTGCAAAAGAATTAGGAATTAATGTGAAGATTAATTTTTAGTCAATTCTGCAAGACAGACTTTCAGGAAAGGAGGTGGAATAAAAATGAGCTCCTAAATCTTAATCCCAGATTCTGGAAGATATATTCCTCAAACCATCGGACAAGAGGAGGTGGTGCTGTTCCTTCACGAGTCAGTCTAATCTGTTCATGAAGCCTATATATAAAGTCTTAATATATAGTATTTCACAATACTTCATGGTATTCTAATTAAATCATTTTTTGGAATCTTAGATCTCTCAGAACCTGACACATTGTAATTCTGAGACTCCAGGAAAGTGGCAGTTCTGTAAAATGTTGGCGCTGGAGACTAAATGCTCCCTGATAGTTTCACACCTAATTCACTTAAAACACACACAAACACACACACACAGTGACAGAGGGACAGAGTGACATCAGATGTATGTTTTTTAATTTTCTGTCATCCATATAATGTTGTATAGTCATGAAACTATGCATATTTCCTCAGAATGACTTGTCTTCTATGTGTACATTTTTTTGAAGTGTTTAGAAGCTGCACTTTTTTTTACTGGTTCCTTTTTTACTATTATTTCAAAAAATCACCACAACAAAACCATTCAAGCTATCCAAAATTCATTCACACCTGTTCTGTAAGATTAATTCTTTAAACAGTGGTAAAAGAGGATGTGGTGCTGAACCTTCAAGAGTCACTTAAAACGTATCTGTCCATAAAGCCTATTAAGAATTATTCTTAATATACAGTTCACAATACTTCAGCTTGTTATTCTAATTAAGTGAGGTTCATTTTATCAGTAAAATTCCTAAAATACATATTATTTTATTTGAAAGATTTCTATAAATTATTTAAATCATACTCGTTTCTCCAATAATTATTTAAAAGTAATCCTATAGCTCCCTCTGGTGGCCATTATAGGTACTAAGAATTGCAAGCTTGATTTATAAGTTATGATAGTTTTAATTTTATGCTGGCTCTTGAACATGATAAAGCTATGAAACTTACTGTGCTTCCTTCAAATGAGGACTTCTACTTATATAAAAAATTATGAAGAGTTAGAATGAAAAATTTTAAAGATATAGTAAAATAACTATTGTATTTTTTATGTTACTTTAATAAATCTCTATGGCAACACCATTTAAGCTATCCTAAACCCATTCACAATTTAACATCTCAGTATATTGGCATCATGTTGAAAAAGGAGTATGGAGTAGTATGAGGAGGAGTATGAATTCATTTACAGGCTGATTTTATCATAAATCCACAATAAAATTTCTGAGTTCTGTATCAATCTGTGTTGTTGTTTGTTTATTTTTATCTTTTATTTTTCATAGGAAGATAACTGACCCTTTACTCTCCTTTTTAATAAATGTGCTTATAAACCAAGGACAAGCTATTTATAGCTGTATTTATAAACTGCTTACTACTGACTATTAATATTGGGACAAGGCTTTATAAAGCATGAACTGACTATTTACTAATGAGTGCAGTTATTATAAAGTGTTATCAATGAATTTGCTAATGTTAACAAATTAGACATTATTTTACAGTGTTATCAAATCCTTAAATGACTCATAAGCATTTGTGAAAGTTCTGCTTGCATTACAGCTTAGTATTGATCTGTGAGCTGAACAGATTTACTGTTACATCCATGAGATTATGTAAATTCAAATAAATATAATGTCACAGGATGTCATAGGTCAGTATCAAATGAGTTTGAAATTATTATTTGCAGCACAAATAAGTTTTTTTTAGGATTTTTAAAAATCCCTAAAACTGACAGAAAAAGGTTAAGGCCTAAGCTATTTCTATGTGAGTGGCTAAATTTATTTTTGTTTTCATAATTGTAATACACAAACTATGAAATTATACAAAATGTATAAAAAGGTAAATAAATAAATACGCACACATTAAAAAAGCAGCCAAGTCGAATGAGTTTCCTTTTTTATATAGATTAAAATTGAAGACAGAAGCAAGTGGTAAATGTGGTCACTTTAATATTCAAATCCAGTAGATCCAGTTTATGTTCACGTGGCTGTTTTCGTTTATATTCGCCAAGCTATTATGTATTTTGAAATAATCTTGTCCGTTATGTGTTCGTTCTTACGACGAAAGACAGAAACCTGCAGCTCGAGAGATATGTTATTCTGCCAGTCGCGCTTTCAAATAGTCTTGCACACTTAAACGGGTCACAAACACCTGCATTTAGCTCTTGTAGTGTTACAATGGGTTTATTGTGTGCATTTGTGGTAATATTTTATTTAAAAAAGCTCTTAAACAAGAATAAATTCGTTTGTTTTGAGCTCGACACTGTGCGCGCTGATCGGAGGCGTGATTTGATAGGCAGCCACAAATATTTCATTTTCACACAAACAGTTCAAAAACATCTGTATTTAGCTCTTGGTGTGTTCTAATTGGTTGATTGTGTGATATCGCTGTAATAATTTATTTTTAAAAGCTTTAAAACAGGAATAAATTCGTTTTCTCTGAGCTCTTTACTCCAGACGCTCGTGATCACAGCGGTGATTCATCTCTCCTATTTCTCACATATCTCTGGCCAGAAATAATTTATCCATGAGCCCTGAACCGGTAATAATCAGATATGTTGGTTTAGCTTGTCAGTGTGAATTAAATCTAAGTATTTGTTTGTATTTTTAACCGATTTAAAAGTGAAAGTAAAAGTTCGGGAATTGAACCTGTAGGGGCGCTATTTCTCTCAGACAATGGAAGTCTGAAGCACATACACTCAAACAGAGGGACAGAGTGAGATGAGATGTCTGACAGTTTTTTAATTTTCTGTTATCCATACAGTGTTGTAAAGTCGTGAAACTATGCATATTTCCTCAGAATGACTTTTTCATCTGTATGAAAAAATTATTTGACGTGTTTGGAAGCTGCAATTTAAAAATACAATAATGATTCCCTTTGTAAGGTCATTTAAAAAAATCACCACGGCAAAACCATTCAAGCTATCCAAAATCCATTCACAATTTAATTTCCTATCAGAAATACTGATGTGTGTTCAGAGTTTTGTGAAATTCTAAGTATGTTATTTGCCTCAAAATCACCTGAGAAGTATTCCAGTTTGACATGTTGCCACGCCAACAATTTTTTAGATATCAATATCCCCCTTGCAGATTTATATCGGCTGTGTTTTAACATTATTCTGATGAAGTTTAAAGCAAATCGAGTAATAATAAGATGCTGAATTCAAATCATTTTGAAAATGACACACTTCCTTCTGCCAGTTGGTGGCGCTATAACTTTGACTCCTAATAGTCACATATATGCGATCGACATCATACAACGAATAATCTGATGAAGTTTGATTAAAATCAGGAAATGTATGTGGACGGTATTAGACACTTCCTGTTTCTCATTTCTCGCCATAATTTCAACGCCTCGCCACGAGCAAACCGTTCGAGATATCAAAAATCCCCTGGCAATTTTTCATCCCCAGTGTCTTGAGATCATGTTGACCAAGTTTGGCAGCAATCGAGAAAAAAACCTATGACAAGTATTTCAAATTCCAGAGCATGCGCTTTTTACATAACTCTAAATAGCTGACTTCCTGATGGGCGGAGCCTATGACATGCAATACGAAAGTTGTTCGGCACGATGAGATCTATATGTGTACTGAGTTTCATATGAATATGTGCAAGTATGTGTGAGCTATACATCAACATTTCTGACTGTGTTCCAGGGGGCGCCGTAGAGCCCCTGTGCCACGCCCGGGTCCCAGCCTCTGCAGGCTCCTAAAGGCCACAGATTCCAAAGTGTGCGCAAATTTTCAAGAGTTTTTGAGTATGTTAAGGACCCCAAAAGCCCCCACAACTTTGACGAAAAATTTGAATACTAAACCCTAAATAGCCAACTTCCTGTTGGGCGGAGCCTATGATATGCAATACAAAAGTTGTTTGGATTGATGAGATTTATATGTGTACCGAGTTTCATTCGTCTACGAGCAAGA
This sequence comes from Carassius auratus, assembly GCF_003368295.1. Lineage (NCBI taxonomy): Eukaryota > Metazoa > Chordata > Actinopteri > Cypriniformes > Cyprinidae > Carassius > Carassius auratus. The sequence goes on from NC_039283.1 coordinate 5,411,797, forward strand.
ATGTATGATATATGGCCCTCCATATTCCAGGGGGCGCTGTAGAGCCCCTGTGCCACGCCCGTGTATCAGTCTCTGCCCGGCCCTAATGGCCGCAGGTTCCAATCTGTGTGCCAATTTTCAAGACTTTTTAAGCACGTTAAGGGCCCCAAAAGCCCCCGAGACGTTGGAAAAAAAAAATAATAATAATAATAATAATAATAATAATAATAAAAAATAATCCTAAGGAAAACAATAGGCCTCTCGCCCTTTGGGCTTGAGCCCTAATAATAATAATAATAAACGGAGCAATTCCAAGAGGGTCCTCACACCATCGGTGCTCGGGCCCTAATAATAATAAACGGAGCAATTCCAAGAGGGTCCTCACACCATCGGTGCTCGGGCCCTAATAAACGGAGCAATTCCAAGAGGGTCCTCACACCATCGGTGCTCGGGCCCTAACGAGGACTTGTAAGTGCATACGTAAACCTAATATCACAACCAATGCAAGAGCTGGAGCTGACATTATTATTTTATCTGTTGCATGTTAATTCATGAGGAAAAACTATTAACAGTTTATCAATTTATATTTCTTTTCATAGGGCGGCCTAATGTGGGGAATTTCTTGCAATCTTTTTTTAATTGCCCTAAAACTGCACTGCATGGGACCAAGTGGAAAGGGTCACAAGTTAAATTGATAACTTTAAGGTTATAAAGGGTAACATGTTTGTCTTAAGCTTTACAGCGAAAACTGTTTTCAAAAGTTTTGTAAAGACAAACATCAATAAAAAAAAATAAAAAAAAAAGAAAATCTAAAAACTTAGGTTAGATAAAACTCACCCAACATAGTTGTTGCAATGCTTGTTCCTAACTAGTCCACAGTACAAAAGAGTTAAATGAAACTAACAGCACTGATGCCTTGATCCTTGTGAAAGATTTCACACCCTATTTCCTCATGGTAAACTTGTTGTCCTTTCTTGACCGTATACTTTTGTTTTACATTATTAGACATTTGTGATGTCAAACTCAGGGTTTTGATTCTTGCCTAAGGTAGGTTGTGTTACTATGATGGATTCACGGTCTGTGGTGTTAAAATTACATTTTGGGTATATTTGGACTTGAAGTGTTTAAGATTGAAGTGCACCTACAGACGAATTTCTAGCAAGTTCATATACCCGAGTTACACTTCATAGAAGTTTTCACTTTGCTTAACTGTATTAACACTGGACAATATAGAGAGAAATATAATTTGGCAATTATTGCACCTGTGGATGGGTATTAATAAGGTTTTTTTAAGCTAAAGTAAGCTATTTTCACCTTTGCAAACATTGCAAAAATATATATTTTTGTTTGCATAAGTATTTATATGTCTGAAATGTAATTAAATGCTGTGAAGTGGATTGGAGCGCAGAGTAAGTGTTTGTTACAGTACTGTAGTTTTTCAAGTATTATTTTATTAAAGGTTACTAGAATTGTTTTATTTTTTAAATAATCGACAGCTCTGGATCTTATGCAAGGATATCTTTTTTTATTTCCCCCCCGATATGCACATCTGGGCAGAAGCAATATTTGCTTTTTGTGTCACAGTCACTGATCTATATCAGTGGTCACAAGTGTAATTTGTTGACTCATTGTCTCAACTTGAAATTGCATTTATTCCACTGAATACACTCAGTAAAAGAACATTTCTTTTACTTGCTGCTTAATTATTTTATTGATTTTGTTGCATGCTTACATTTGAGAAACACATAGATTTTTTTTATTGAAGGAAAAAAAAAGTTTATCCAACTCCTATCCAAACTCTTAAAGCTGCAGTTGGTAACTTTTGACGCTCTAGCGGTGAATAAACAGAACTGCTTGCGTCTTGCGGAAGAACATCGTAGCCGGAACTACTTCTCTCTGTTTATGTCTATGAAGAATCAAAAAGGTACTGGGTTACTCCGCCGCGGTACCCCCGAAGCAATCTAAAATAGTCCGAATATAAACACTTATTATAGGTGCACCCTATTGATTCAGGACAATCTAAAAACACGGTTTGGAAAATGGATTCATGGTGTACTCGCTTATTATATACATTTTTCTACATTTTGAACACAAACAAAGTTACTGCAACTGCAAATGGCAATAGGACCACTGGGAGGAGCCAGAGGAGCTTGATTTTTTCACAGATTATCTGTCTCATATTCTACTTGTCAGGACATAATGACAGGTTTAACAAATATGTAAAAAATATTTTTTTTTTTACAAAAGATACCTACTACAGCTTTAAAATAAAGCTGCTTTTAAAAGGTTCTTCAAGCAATGCCATAGAAGAACCATTTTTGTTTCCACAAAGAAAACAGAAATGTTCTTCAGATATTAAAGGTTTTTTATGGAACCATTTAGACAAAAAGGTTCTTCTATGGCATCGCGAACCACCTTTATTTTTAAGAGTGATGTGAATAACACTTCAAATTTAAACTCTACTTGTGCCACCTTTAGCAACAACCAAACACTTCCTGGACATGAGTGGTCCACTAATCTTGGCAGAATTGCTTTAGTTTTATCCAAATGGGTTGTTGAGCATAGCATGAGCTGCTAGTTTAAGATCCTCTCAAAATTAGTCTATTGTTTTGCTGCGTAATCCTGTAGGGTTTGAGCTTTAATTTACAGACTAAAGTAACTCAGTGAACTCGTGAACGAGTCAATGTTTCGCTCATTATCTGGCTCGGCTCGGTGTTCATCTTCAGTTCTCTCTTCACAGCAGTTCAGTCAGTGTACTGTTTGAGTAAATGAATTACTCCGGGATATTGGTTTGTTTTAACTCAGAGTGAGTGGCAGCCATGTAAAAAAGTTCACAGCTTAATAGGAGACGAGAACCATTTAAAACGATTCAGTTTGATTTGGTGAGCTGGTTCAAGAAGATCCGGTTACATCGAATGATTCATTCGCGAACCGGATATCACAAACTGCTTTGTTTTGAACTCTCTCACAACAGACACGGAAGAGAAGACAATGCTGAATAAAGTCGTAGTTTTTGCTATTTTTGGACCAAAATGTATTTTCGATGCTTCAAAAAATTCTAACTGACCCTCTGATGTCACATGGACGACTTTGATTATGTTTTTATTACCTTTCTGGACATGGACAGTAGACTGTACACACAGCTTCAATGGAGGGACTGAAAGCTCTCGGACTAAATCTGAAATATCTTAAACTGTGTTTTCCGAAGATAAACGTAGGTCTTACTGATTTGGAACGACATGAGGGTGAGTTATTAATTACATAATTTTGGTGTGCACTAACCCTTTAACATTGTAAACAACTCTTTACATGAGAGATCTTAAAATTGGTCCGTGATAGAGGAGCTCTGTTTAGCCTGCTCTGGACCAGTTTAGTTTCCCAGCATTAGTTGCCACAGTGACTGAGTTTGAGCTATGGTAATTTTGCTTTATGAAACCAAATCAAGTGAAAATAAGTCAGGCTAACTGAAATAAGCCTGGTTTATTTGGTAAACTTGTTTTATGAAACAGCCCCCAGTTGGCATCAGTTGATTTATCATTAATATATATATATATATGTATATATATATATATATATATATATATATATATATATATATATATATATATATATATATATATATGTATATGTGTGTGTGTGTGTGTGTGTGTGTGTTTGTGTGTGTGATTTACTAAGGTTGCTTTTGTTTTAGATTAAGTTTTCATTTCAGAAACCATTGCATTAGATACATCAAACAAAAAGGTCAAAATGAATAAAACGATATTTATAAAAAAAAAAAAAAACACACACAAGTTATCATACGTTGGTGTAATATATCTATAGTTAATGTGATGTAAATTAAGCAACTTGTGTTAGTCATTTCAATGTCAAAAGGTAGTCAAATTGAGTGGTTTTTCTATTACGTAAGTGGTGCTCGCGCACACGAGGCCCCGCCTCTAGTATTATTCTTGCTATGAAGGACTCTTCTACTGTCCAATCCGTTGCTCCTACTGGTCCTTCCTGCCGCAGGAGGCGGGGCTTGCGGAAAACACTCGCTGCTCGTGAGACACCGTCACGTACACCAGCGGCACAGCCGGATGTTTGACAGCAGCAGCAGCCACTGACTGAGACCCACGGTATTTTATCAAGTGACCTTGCCGGTGGACACTGCATCAGGAAGCGTTAGAAACGTCCATCTCACGGTAACGAACATCGAACTTTGTTAAGAAACTGTCCTTTAATGAATACTGTTTAGTCAATTTTATTGTTTGGCAAAGTTGTTTATTGTGCATAGGTTGAGTTGTTATACAAGACCATTTTTACGTTGAAAATTGATGGTTTGTTGATGTGTCCATCTTAGAAAAAAAAATGCCGCTGGGTGACGAGAAGAACGGGGCGTGCGATAGGTATGAATGAATCAATCATCTCTTCATTATTTCCTTACTCTTAACCCTCAGTTTGTGTTCAAACCCATATAACACTTGTGGTGTTCCCGGTCTTTTTTGATCACGGCACAAAAATAGTTTATAAATGTCTTGTTAAGCAGTATTATCACCTTATATTGGTATCAATCTTTGCCTGCTTGTTTTCTGTTTCTGTCAATTAGGACTGGTTTTGTGTTAATGCTGGAACTGATTGATTGTAGTCCTCATTAATCTGAGCTTAGGTCCATCAGTTTTTGACCAAAAATAATAGGTGATAGGTGAACATTAGAACATGCTAGTGTGAGAGACCGTGCAATTGTTTTTTGTATATTATTTAATATTGACAAAGTTATCCATGAATAATGCTTTTTCACTCAAAAACTGAGGTATGTAAACTCAGATTAATGAGTCCTACGATCAATCCGTTTAAAAAAAAAACCCACACAAAACCAGTCCTAATTCAAGGGAAACAAGCTGACAAAAAGATGGATACCACTATTAGGTGATAATATTGCATTACAAGAGATTTAAAGGCTATTTTTTGTAGACTGGTCAGTTTTGACCGGGAACACAACAAGTGTAACAAGGTTGAATAAAATAAAAAACGTTTAACGAAAATTTACCATTTTTGTGGTGGAAGTAGTTATACCCTGTGTAAACAAAGTCAGTTAATATTAGTCCAATGCGATAACATTAAGTAACATTTTCAGGAGAAATAATGTTCTTTCCAGGTCAAAATGACCCAAACACAACCTGAGGGTTAATATATGCATGTCATTCAGTAATTTATTAAAGGATTTTATCCATCCACTGTATATCGCATTGGATAAATGACAGATTAATTTGCTGGACACAAATGTTGTTCCATAAGGAAACAATTTTCTTTTAGATCTATGAGAAGTGATACAAAACGGAAATCATATGTTCCTCTCAGTGCCCTTCTCACGACCTCTGTGTTTCCTCCTGACAGTTATTACGTTATATTGTTTGGTTAAAGGGGTCATATGATGAGATTTCAATTTTTCTTTGGAGTGTTACAAGTTCTTGGTGCATAAAGAAGGTCTATAAAGTTGCAAAGACTAGAGTCTCAAATTCAAAGAGATATTTTTTTATAAAAGTTAAGTGTCAAGATCAAAGCCCACTGCCCGCATTCACTCTGTTCCTCGGTTCCAACTTAGCAAGGGCAGTCTGGCACTTTTGACTCACATCCTGTAAGTACGTTTTTTTTATATTCCAAGAATTTGCCACTGATGATTCAAATGCGGGTTTTGAGCAGTGTAGAGTAGTGCTTGTTGTTTGTCGTTTCTCCAGACATGGTTTTATGTTAATGTAGCGTGAAACACAATGCGTACAAATACAGTACAAGTCAAAATAATCAGTAATTATGTCCCCACTGGATGCAACAAATGCCTCATTTGTAATGGGTTTTATTGGTTTTGTCTCATCGTGCCAGGACACAGGGCATCACAGTATGCTAAGGGGCATAACATTTCCATCACACGCTTGAGGTATTCGGCCAATCACAATGCACAGGATAGCTGGCCAATCAGAGCACACCTCGCTTTTCAGAACGATGAGCTTTGTAAAAATCAGCGTTTCAGAAAGGCGGGACCGAGAGGAGCAACAATAATGTACAGTATATCGAAATTAGTTAGTTTTTTTTTTTTTTTACCTTAAACCGCATAAACACATTGCATTATGCCAAATACAAAATGTAAAGATATTTTTAGCAACATTATATGACCTTTTTAAAATGTTACTTTAAAGAGTTCTCCTAATAACCAACCAACAGCTGTCCTGTTTCATATAAATGGCAAACTTATATTTTCCCTGCATAGGTCCATATATGTGAACAATCCCCATTTAGACTCCATGAAAGATGACATCCTTTACCATTTTAACCTGGGAAAATCCACTCACGACTTACCAGCGATGTTTGGAGATGTTAAAGTAAACTTCAGTTCTTTTTTTAAATATTAAAATCTTACTCATTTAGAATTACTCAGGGACTGTCCAACTCACTTGGTTGTACGTTTTGTCTCAGTTTGTGTGTGTAGGAGGAAGTCCATGGAGGATGAAGTCTTTCACTGAATACATTGCCAAAGAACTGGGGCTATCAGAGCCTAATGCTGAATTTCCAAATATATGTGAAGGAACGGATCGCTATGCCATGTACAAAGTTGGACCTGTGCTGTCTGTCAGTGTGAGTGAATTCCATTCAAAAGACTAGGGTCAGTAAAGGCATTTACAATGTTACAAAATATGTCTAATTCATATAAATGCTGTTCATTTGAACTCTTTTATTCATCAAAGTATCCTGATCAAATCTAATGTGGTTTCCATTTAAACACAGCTGTTAAGTCTGGAGTAATGACTTCAGCTTTGCCATCACAGGAATTAATTAGATTTTAAAATATATTCAAATGGAAAACTTCATTTAAATTGTAATAATATATTACTGTCTTTACTGTATTTTGATGCTCTTACTGATCTTAAATTTTAATTATAGTGCCTTTGTCTGTACCTTTAATTACACAATTGCAAATTAAGTTTATCTGGATGTTAACATTTGAATTTTTTCTGTGTTGTAGCATGGCATGGGCATCCCATCTATTTCTATAATGTTGCATGAGCTCATCAAGCTCCTGTATCATGCCCACTGCACTGATGTCACTGTATTGCGCATCGGAACATCAGGTGGAATAGGTACACTGCTATTACCATTGAACTGCTTAATCAAAAGGGTGTTTCCATGCTTTCAAAATCAACTGCAACTCGCCCCGATGTTGTGAAACCATGGGATTTTTTTTTTAATCATTTCCTGACTCATTGTTTCCTGACTGAGCAGTTTTTTTTTCCGTCTTTTGTCAGGTTTAAAGCCAGGTACTGTGGTGGTTACCAAACAGTCAGTGGATTCTGTGTTCCAGCCTCGCTTTGAGCAGATCATCCTGGGAAAACCAGTGGTGAGGAGCACAGAACTTGATGCCGAACTTGCAGAGGAACTTTTTCAGTGTGGCAAAGACCTTGCAGAGTTTGAGACCGTTATTGGTAACACAATGTGCACCCTTGACTTCTATGAAGGTATAAATGTTTTGAAATTGTATAGAATGTTATAATTGCAGTGTCAATTTTTTGCACTGTTGAGTTTGTTGCATTTGAATGCTCTGTCTTGGGACAGGTCAAGCTCGGCTGGATGGGGCCTTCTGCTCGTATAGTGAAGAAGATAAACAGAGCTATCTTTCCGAAGCATATGCCGCTGGGGTTCGTAACATTGAAATGGAGTCGTCTGTGTTTGCAGCCATGTGCAAACTGAGCAATCTTCAAGGTACGTCATTTATACACCATTTACTGAGCAATGAGCAATACTTGTGCAAGTTTGTGATATTTCATGGTTTAGGTTGAAGAATTTTTTCCTGTTTCTTCAGCTGCGGTTGTGTGTGTAACGCTGCTGGACAGACTGAAAGGAGACCAGCTGACCAGCTCTCATGACATCCTGAATAACTACCAGCAGCGACCTCAGGTCCTGGTTGGACATTACATCAAAAAGAAGCTGAATGCCTATAAGAAAAGTTAGTTTGAACGCTTTGAAAGAGTCCGAGGTAAAGGTAGGGAAAAGTATAGTGCAGTTATTTGAATATATGACAAAAAGCAGCTCTTATAAGTTTATCAAAAGTGACCAAGATAACAGAAATACCTTAGAATTTTTCTACAGTTTAATACTGCAATTACTAAAATGCTCATGCAACCTCATGCCTTGAATGTAATACCTTAATTTCCTTGTTTTAAATTGGTAAAAGGCACATTATTTTCTAGACAATTTGATTTGTCTTAAATTACATATATTTATTATTGTTTTAAAAGGCACTTATTTAAACTACTCCTGGTGAAGTAGTTGTGTAAAAGGGAAAGATTTTATACAAAAAAGAGAGAAAGAGCTAAGCGGTTTTAGCACTAGATACCTTAAAAAGGGTCCAAGGAGAATTTTCAAAAAACATTAAACCTCTGTTTGTTGGTCTATGGTTATGTTACAAACAAATTGTTTGTAAAATTTGACTGTAATATTCACAAATGTCTTAAAATGAAATGTTCACAAATGAATTAAATATTGCATAATATTTCTCCTTAAGTTTGCTATGTTTAACATGGAATGTATTATTTTATTTCCGTAACTGAATGTTTTGTTATACAACATTCTGAAAAATAAAACACAGAGATGAAATTATTTAATAAATGAAAGCTGTATGTGGTCCAATTTCAGTTTTATATTAAATAAATGAAAATAAATAAATACTGAGTAGAAAGTGTTATGTGTCAACATTAGTATATCAAAAGTCAATATCAAGGTTAATTAGCAACATTAGAATATTAAAATAAGCAGATATAATAAAGAATATTAAAGGAATAATTCATCCAAAAAATTTGAAATTTGATTAAAATTTACTCAACCTCACACCATCCAAGATGTAGATAAGTTTGTTCCTTCATTTGACCATATTTGGAGAAATATATCATTACATCACTTACTCACCAATGTATTCTCTGCAGTGAATGGGTGCCATCAGAATCAGCTCCAAACAGCTGATTAAAAACAATAATCGACAAGTGATGCAAGTAAACAACAAGATGAGAGTATAATAAACAAATCTATTTTGTAATTTCAATCCGTTGCTTTCTCTAAAACATGAGTTCTCTATCTATAATATTGCTTTCTCCAGTGAAAACATTGTCTTGTCTGAATCAGGAGAGAAATATGAACAGATCAAGCACCAATGACAAGCAGTGGGGGAAAAAAACCATCCCTGACAGGTGAATTTTGATTTGAGAGGACAACAGTGCATGGACTTTTTCCACTGGAGGAAAAGTTAAGAATTATAACTGGTATTTTGAACAGATGCTACCATTTAAAATTAAAATGCTTTAAGGATGGATTTGTTTATTACAAACATAAAGATTTTCTCTTTACTTTCTCTTCCATCATTTTGTGATGGATTGGAGTTGTGTGGATTACTTGTGAATTATTATGATGTTTTTATTCAGATGTTTGGACTCTCATTCTGATGGCACCCATTCACTGCAGAGGATCCATTGGTAAGCAAGTGATGTAATGATAAATATCTCCAAATATGTTCAGATTAAGAAACAAATTTATCTAAATCTTGGATGGTGTGAGATTAAGTAAATTTAAGGAAATTTTACTAATCATTCTTTTAATCGAAATATATGGCTGAGTCTCAGAAACTGCGGAGTTGCCTCGACAGCATTTATGTTAGTATTCATGTGACATTCAAATTTTCCTGCATACATTTTTGTCTTAGTGGTTTTGATATTCATGAATTGTCTATAATCATCAAATCAAAAATTTCATATTTTTAACATGTTGCTGAATGATTTCCCAATTACAAATATGTAACATTTGACACTCAAATAAATGATACCCTTTGCACAGCAGGTAAATAATCTCATTCCTCCATCTCAGTGTTTACACAAAATTGGTTGCATTCACCAATCTAAACTATTCAACCCTGTCACTCAAACTGCTGTATGAAAAAGTGTTCAAACACATGTCTTTTAAACCAACATTTGGTCCTGAAGTGGCTTGCCCGTACAGTGAGTGACTGCCTAATAAAGTAAAATAAGTTGATTGTAACCATTGACTTCCATAGAATTGTTTCCATGGGTAATGTCAACTGTTTGGCTACCGACATTCTTCGAAATATCTTCGTTTTTTGTATTCAACAGAAGAACCTGAGGGTAAATGAAAAGTAAATGATGACATCATTTTTATTTTGGGGTGAACTATCCCTTTAAATCTGCAACCATGCTTGCAATTTTGGCATTGTTTGTTTTTAATGACAAATTGTCTATTTAAGTTTTATTGCGATAAAATTACACAAATCACGACTGCAAACATATGCAACAGGGCTGAAAAATTCCAACAGATCAAATATACATGTAGTTTGACCTCTGGAGGTTAGTTATAGGTGTTTCCAGAAGTTATTTGGTACAACACGGAGCCTCCCTGGAACAGGTCATCGCTCCAGACTGGGTGATGAAAGAGCCTGGAATAAACTGGTCAGAGAGGCTACCGAGAGGCCTTCAGCAATCTAAAGCAGTTGCAGGAATTTGACAAAGAGTGGTTATTGTGTACATGTGATCAACAATATCACAAATTCTCCACAAATGTGGCCTGTATGGGAGGATTGCAAGAAAAAAAGTAATGACTGAGCTTGAAGAGCACTTTGAATTATTTGGCCTCAACACCAAAAATAATGTGTCGGGGAAATTCAATACCATCCAAATAATACCATTCCTACAGTAAAGCGTCAAAATCCTGTTATGGGGGTGTTTCTCTGCAGCAGGGATTGGAGCACTTGTCAGGACAGAAGGAAAAATGGATGGGCCAAAATAAGATAGTAGAGACAAATCCCAACAGACTACAGGCTGTAATTAAAGTAAAAGGTGGTTCAAGGGGGTGATCCTTTTTCCAACTCAATGATTCTGTTTAAAAAATAATAATACAAATTCTGACATGGTGTTTCATTAGGCTGTTATAAGTTGCACTGAGTGAATACAGCTGGATAAAAAATGTCAGTCTTCATTTCAGGCTGCAAAGCAACATAATGTGATTATTTTAAAGGGGGCTGATTCTGTTCTATCCCCACTGTATGCCTGTACCCACACACGACGCTCGATTATATGCAGGCCAGTTTTTCCCCCCTCCTTCCTCCTTTCTCCTTCCTTCCACACGTCAGTGAAGTGAATTGCTGCCGGCGGCCAATCTGCTGTTGCGCGGACTCGATCAGAAGTCAGCCGCTCCCATTCCTCGCATCCCTCCGCGCTCCTCATTGTGCTCTGCTGACTCAGTGCCTTAAGCATCGTCCGCTCTCAGCGCCACTGGCACACACCTCGACCGTTGTGGAAATTAATACGGATTCAAGAAAGGACACCATGGCCAAGACAGCTATCGGTACGTGCTGCGCATTTCTTCACCTGTCATCTTTAATCCATTGTTGCATTTGTTAACGTACTAATAGAGACCAGGTCTGTCAGTGCAGAGCGTTATACCATGCCAAACTATAGGGTGCATATAGAGCATACACAATGCTTATATTAACATGTTTCTTATATTATTAATAATTTATTCGGGCGAAAAGTGCATTGTATGAAATCAGAATCTGCGTTATTTGATGTATTCTACAATGGTAGATTTGCGTTTTCCCCCTTTTTATGTAGGGTAGTCTATAGCCAAAGCGAATGTCATTCATTATGAATTGAAATAAACACAGTACGTCAAATTCTCAGTAGTGCCCTGTATTTATGTCTGATGATTGGCGATGGCGCACCTGCTCCTGCTGCCTCGCATCATAATGCAGAAAGACCGCACCCAAGAAACACAGCCCAGACAATCTATCCCCAAACCCCCACAGATACCTCCTCATGGAGCATTTCCCTCAGGAACTCACATTAAACCAGCGATTCTTGCTTTATATGGAATAATCAAGACAATTAGAGCAGCTTTGTTGTAGTTGTTGTTGTGGATGGCATCGTTCTTGTTTTATAGACAATAGTGCTCTGGCATCAGGGATACCAAGGTGACAGATTTTCATTCACACTCCATTTGATTTTTAATTATGCATTCAGAAACAACAAATATAATAAAGCTATTGTGAGATATAACACACGGGCCTAGCTCATTTGTTACATGCTTGTATGCTACATGTATTGATGAGTGGAAGGCTCTGGTTCTGTGGGCCTGGTTGTTGATCTTGATAAGAATAGCAGGGGAGCTGCAGGCGGCTGAAGGGACGCAGACTGGGAGAGCGGCCAGCCCTGCAGCAGTGGGACGCTGCACATGGTGGCCTTTGCAGCACCGGACACACAAGTATTGACAATGTGTGGACACCAGTATGTGACCCTGGCAGGAAACAGCTTCTGCCTGTGATTTGGACATAGGAAGTATGGGATCTGTGTCTCATCTTAGATTACAACCAGCTGATGACTATATTTGCATTCTTTTTTTTATTTCGTTACAGCTGTTTAGTGTGTCCTAGTCTGCATTGTGTCTGACAGTAATTTTCTAGCTAATGGGCTGTTAGATGTGCTTATAATCTGTAAAACGCTACTGAGGGCAGGAAATGGGAAGTTTCATTAGTGTGCCTCCTGCATTTTTCATGAGTCTGCAAGCTCCATTTGTTTGAATAGACTCTCCGTAGACTCCATTTGTGCCAGAGTTTTCAGGGATTTGCTAGTTGTATCCCAGTTGGTTATAAGCAGTTTACAAGAAAATAGTATTGCATTCTTTCTACTTTAAAATTCAGTGAGTTAAAAATCAATGTTACCTGCCGAAATGTACTACTATCAGTAATTGTTTCTAAATAGATTCTACACCAGTTTTTTTATTGGTGTGTAGTGATCGTGTTGGAAAATTTCCCACATTTTTAATCTTGTTCACTTAATTCCTGGTATTCAACTATTTAAACCCACTTTTTACATTGTTCACTGCTGTAATGATGATCATAGCCTTTCAAAAAGTAGCCAATGTAGCTAAAGTCACAGAGTTGATCAGTCACTCAGTTGAAGCATCATAGAAACAGATCCTCGGAGGTGAAGCGTGTGTTATTGACCTCTGAAGAGACGGGGCAATATGCTCTGGCCTGTAAACTTCAGCACATTTGTGCGAGAGTAGTGGATGTGTGTACATTAACAAGAGGCCAACTGTGTGTTGTTCCAGCATACAAGGAGAAGATGAAGGAGCTGTCCATGCTCTCGCTCATTTGCTCCTGCTTCAGCCAACAGACACGCAACAACCTTGTCTGTGAGTTTGACGGTAAGTGAGAGAACTAACTGATAATGATTTGAAGCAGTATAATACTATATATACTATAAATATGCTATGATATTTTATATCATAAATATATTTAAAAAATTATATAAATATTACAAAATAAAAATAAATAAATATAAGATTTTTATATAATTATACATAAACGAAAACATTTAAAATTGTGCTTATTTCTTGTTTCAGAGTCTTGATTGATTGTGCTCTTAAATGTATGAAAACGTTATTTTTTTTTATTTGAAGCCCATTTCTGCTATGTCAGAAAACTAATTCATGCTTTTTGTAAATCATAATTATGACAAAATATCAAAACTGAGATTAAAAAAAAAAGTAAAGTAAAAAAAAAAAAAAAAACTGATACTATGACATAAGTTAAATTGTGAAACACTAATTCATATTTATATTCAAGGCAAAAATAGACTTGATAATTATGACTTAGTATGTCAAATTAAAATTTTCATGGCAATAAATACAAGAAAATATTTAAAATGTTGATCATTTCCGGATCAGAATCTTGATTAATTATGTGCTTAAAGTTATGAAAACAGTATTAGAAACATGAAGTTTTGTATTTTTGTCGCATATGAAAAAAACTAAATAAAAAACAAGATTTGGTAAACCATAATCATGACAAACAGTAAAAATTATACCAAAAATCAAGTCATTAATCATAATTAAGATAAATATTGAATTAAGTCTGTAAGGTTAAGTAATTATGAGATCAAGCTGAAATAACAAAGTCAAAAGAATGACAAAATTACATTATGACTTATGTCATCAGTATGTCATAATTTTGAACGTTTTCTCATAACTATGACTTAGTATCTAATTTTTTTGTCTGATAATTATTACTTTTTTGTCTTTATTATGATGTATAAATATTATAAAGCATGTTATTAAGTACGGTTATTTGACATTGGTGGTTGTCTTGTATAGATATGGAAGTGAAGCCAATAAACAAAAGGGCCTCAGGCCAGGCCTTCGAGGTGATTCTGAAACCACCCTCACCGGTGTCAGACGTGGCCCACAGCATCACCTCTCCTCCAAAGAAGAGGGATATGTCACTGGAAGACATCCAGAAGAAGCTGGAGGCTGCTGAGAACCGCAGGAGGGTCAGTGGAACTGAATGAATCAAATCAGAATAGCTGTAGCTATAAAGCTGACCATTTTATTAATACAGACAAATGTATATGAAACAATAAATCAATACATATTGCTCAACCACGCTAGCATCTATTTAACCTTCAGGAACCATATTCCCTTTCATGCCTTTATGTTTGGATGCTTATGCATTCAATGACTTTCCTCAATAGTCCCAGGAAGCTCAGGTGCTCAGAGCTCTGGCTGAGAAACGTGAGCACGAGAGGGATGTGCTGCTCAAAGCCATGGAGGAAAACAGCAACTTCAGCAAGATGGCAGAGGAAAAGCTCATTCTGAAGATGGAGCAGAACAAGGAAAACCGTGAGGCCCACCTGGCAGCCATGATGGAACGCCTGCTGGAGAAGGTGAGCAGAACAGTTAGACTTTGTACATTATTTATAAATATTCAAAAATAGTTGAAATATTAAGTAATTATGAGTAAATATTGTTTAAATATTGCAAAATGTTGCTATAATGCAATATATATGATTGATAGAATATATTTAGATTTAATTTATGATTAATATGTGATTATAACATTAATTATGTTAGTGTTAAATTTGATCTCACTATATGTATTGACCTTATCAGGAGCAAAATGCTGCAATTTTCCAGCAAAACAGACTTTATGTATTATTTTTATTAAAAATTATTAAAATGGACATTGGGCAATTATGATTATACATTGTTTAGAGACATATCTTTATTGCAAATATGGCTTAGGTTTTTTTTAATATAATTTTGTTTATATTTCTTTTAATGTTTAATTTGACAATAAAAAAAAAAAAATATTATGTACATGTGTATTGTATGTATTAAGGCCCGTTCACACCAAGCACGATAACTATAAAGATAACGATAAAGATATAGTTCTAAAAATTGTTCTCAATATTAAAGAATAGCGGAGTCCTCGCCACAACTATAACGATAAAGACACAGAGAAACGATATCGTTAGAATAACTTTCAGAACGATAATTTTTTTCTGATGAACGATAAAAAACATTGTCAACCAATCAGAATCGATCCTGCTGTAATGAGATTGAGAATACAAAGCAGCAGACACGCGTCTTCTTAGAATACACAGTATCGTTTTATTTATTTTCATTCAACCAGCAGTATCGTTCACTGGTGTGGACGCTAATATCGTTATCTTTATAGTTATCGTGCTTGGTGTGAACGGGCCTTTAGAGTTGTCGAGTGTTTACATTTTTTATCTAAATATTTAGATTAATTAATCACAAATTAATCGCACATCAGTTTTGTGTAAGCAATTAGCCTCCAAAAGATAATTTGTGGCATTATCGAGTAGAATGAGAAAAGCATTGAATAGACATTACAAAAATGATATGGTACTCTAAATATCAAACTAAAAGCTGGCAGTAGGTGGCAGCAACTCACTGTCTTGTGAGTGAGTGAGTGAGTGAGTGAGTGAGTGAGTGAGTGAGTGAGTGAGTGAAGGGGCAGTCACACTAGATTTTCAACGTGCAAAATATTTACGGCGTCGAAAGCGTCTTATTATACTGTACTCTCT
This sequence comes from Carassius auratus, assembly GCF_003368295.1. NCBI lineage: Eukaryota > Metazoa > Chordata > Actinopteri > Cypriniformes > Cyprinidae > Carassius > Carassius auratus. The sequence continues at coordinate 5,427,690 of NC_039283.1, forward strand.
GTTTCTCTCTCTCTATATAAATATAAACACACTAAGCAATAAAATGTGTCCGCATTCAAATGTACCATCTGTTCCTGTTTCCATTGACACTGCGAACCATGCATCTTCTTTTTTAATTTTTATTTTTAGAATAATTTAATTATGGATTATATAAAATAGGACGCTGTGCTACGACTAAAATTAGCGCTTTCTCCATTTTTGAATTTCTGTACTGAGAGGTCACACAGTGATGTATTGATCTTCTACTGGTCACACGTCATCACAGGATGCCAATTCGCAGGTCAGAGTTCATGAGCTTGATGAATGGAAGTCAACGGATCGAAAAGTGCGGTGTGACTGCCCCTTGAGTCATTCAATCATTCAACGAATCAACTGGTTTGTTCAAACGGCTGTTTCGTTCAGGAAACAGTCTTTATGAATAGTTCCCTGATTCATTGGCTCAATCAATTCATTCAAACACTGGATTCATTTAGTAATGAAACACCGCTGTGTGTTGCTTGGAAAGGAGCAGTTCTACTGTGGCTTTGCTTGGAACGATTTTTGTTTGTGAAATTGATCAAAACAGACAACATTTGACAATAAGTTGCCTAAATTTTTGTTTATTGAACTTTTGTGCAAAATCAATATCACATTTCCAATCGTGCAGATATTTGGAAAGACACTCTTGCTCGTGTGATATAAATAAGAGACAAAAGGAATGTTTTTGATCTTGAATTTCAGGAGCATATGACTCTAATAGGCAACATCACAGCGGGCGGGGCACAATAAATGCAATAATAATTTTTACACATTTTGTCCAAAATTAATTGCACTAAATTAACACACTGAACTGGCATCCCTAGTTAGGTGTTTTTTATAATTAATTTATTTATTATAAGCCCTTTTCAGTCTTAAATTGATCATCAGAATTATGATATGTGATCCTCTGTTTGTTTTGACTCTCAGGAGCGACATGCTACAATTGTCCGCAGGAACAAGGAGCTGAGGGAAGAACTAATAGCGTGAAGTTATCCTCCTCCTCATCCAAACCCTTCATCAGCCAACCTGTCACCTGTTATCCTGCTCACACACACACACACACACACACACACACAGACGCACACACACCTAACCACTGGTAAAAACCAATCAGAACAACTAGTATCACACTCGTATACAGTTTGAACGGTCTTGCTTGATTTCATAGAGTAATGGGAAGACACAAGTATTATTTTGTAAACACATCTTTTTTTATCTCTCACTCTCTCTCTTTCTTTCAGATTGAATGATAACAAATCAAATGTATCGAATCTACACGATACGCTATGTTAATTCGTTCATGCTCATTTGTTTTGGTTCAGGCTCGTCTGCTTTGATCATGTGAGAAGTTCTTGATGTTGTGAGTAAGCCGCCCGCTTACGTTTGCAGTGTAAAACGATGTGAAGTTTGGTGTAATTGTGAAGAATGCAAAACGCTTCAGTGCTCAGGCCCCAGATTTACGTTTTAAAAACGCAAACCTACCCAGACTCATGAACATATAGTGCACTTACGTTTATATCCAGCATGATCAAGACATTTTCCTGAACAGATAGCTTGAAATATGAGTACTGAAACGTTAATAGCGTTTCATTTAAAACAACAGCATATTGTATTTCTCTGTATTTTAGTTTCTATGCATAATATCCTTATGTAAAATGAAATATCTCTTTCTTGAAATGTTACGCACATCTGCATGTCTACATCTGGAAACGTACTCTTTTGTTGGCTGACGTTTGGAAACACTGCACCCTTTCTGGACCCTTTGGACTAGAGTCTAAACAGCTTGACACAGCCTGCGGTAGAATACTACAGTTTTCTATCCCTGTTTTTCTTTCCGTTGACCTGCCCCATTCCCTTACATTGATTCAGGCCTTCAGCACTCAAGCTGATGAGTAGACATCTTCATTCGTGCAGCGCTCTCTCTGAATGTTCTGACATCTGTATGGCTTTATAAAATAGGTAACATCTTTACCAGCGGAATGTATCCTCATATACTCCCAACTACAGCCTTTGACGTGTGACTATTTTCTTTTTGGTTCATTTTCGTGCGATTGGAGTGTGTGCAAGTGAGTGTGTGTGTGTCCACGTTAGGCTGACCGAGCATTTGTGTCCTTTCTCTCTGGAAGTGAAGTGATAGGCAGATGCAGAATATGCACTGAATGATTCTGATTTCGTTTGGATTTGTTTTTCAGATCACTGTCTCCTCTATAAATATGCTTGAAGTGTCTTCGGCTGCCAAAATTGTCTTTCCCCTCTCTCATTTCTGTGTGCGCAAACTTTGGTGAAAATAAAGGTTTGGGGTTCTGTGAATATGGTTTACTGTGTTTGCTTTTTTAAGCTTCTGTTAATGTCATTCCAGCGCTTCACCAGCAGATGACAGCAAACCTGTTATAACACGTGGGCTCAGCTTATTAACATAATTCACTGAGAACATAATGTGTGTAATCTATCGATCTGATCAAGTTGCAGTGAACAGGGCAGATCTACTATATAAATATATTTGTTTAGGCAAAAATGTGCTTGCAATTAAGTTAAGACTATTCATCATTTATATTACTCACAGATGGTGTAAAACAAAGAAATGAATCCCAGTTCACCCACTCAAATCTCCTCTTGCCAATTAACTTCTCAGAAAACTAGAGGAAAGGAGAAATTAATACCATAAAACAAAGTTCTCAGAAGTACAAAAGCAGAGGACCATATTGTGTTATTGCATTTATTTATTTATACATTTCAAATAAATCTTAGCTTTTAGCTTTGTAATTTTCTTTTCCTTGCACCCAGCGGTATTGGTTTTTATAGTTTTATATATACGTTTGCTTTGAATTAATGTTACACTATATTTGAATGACTAATATTGTTACTTTAAGTTAAATATATCTGCTTTGTGTTGTCTTATATGTTAGATCATTCTCTGTTACATTTTAATGACTATTGTTTTTGTATTTAAACTTTCTATATAATATAAAAACTATACAATAATTTAAACTAAATTATAAAACATTTAAAGCAAACATCTAGTATAATTATCTGTTTAGTAATGTCTTATATGATAAATGTCTTATATGATAGATTATCCTAATATAATTTATATATTTCTATTTCTATCTATCTATCTATCTATCTTTCTTTCTTTCTTTCTTTCTTTCTTTCTTTCTTTCTTTCACATATATTCATAAAAGCTTTTGATAGGTTTTTCTGACCCAGCTGCAGCAGCCCGTGGGAAAATATGTGGTAGGCAGTAATTGCTTCAGCCCTGCAACTGCAGCAGAACAAGCAATAACACAATCAGTCCTCTGCAAGAAGCCTCTTATTGCTCTACATTTTCTTCTTTTATTCTCCTATTTCCAGACTAATTCATGTTCCACTTTCGGCAAAGACCTTTGTGATTTTGTGTACCCCACTATAGTTGAATTTCCGGTCACAGCTTACTATATATATATATATATATATATATATATATATATATATATATATATATATATAGATAGATAGATAGATAGATAGATAGATAGATAGATAGATAGATAGATAGATAGATAGATAGATTGAAACATATAAAAATATACAGAGTCTCTGTATATTTTTATGTGCTGCACTACAAATGGTTTGTGCAGGGAGTAAATTAACTTTTCACACACAGACATAAGCACTAGTAAATCTTATTTGCTGCACATGCTAACACCTTTTTTTCACCTATTTACAGTCCAAAAGACAGCCACATCTGCTTGTATTTAATTATTAATGCAGTCATCTGGTAAATCAGTGTTTGGACAACAGCGTCTACATGACTAATTAAGAGGAAGTAATGTCTGCGTTCAGTTAATTAATAATTGCCACTGAGCTCCATGCCAATGCACCTGCGCTCCAAACATAACATGTCATGTTTAGATCTTCATATAATCATCAGCCAGGACCTGCATTGACAAATAAAACTGCATGTAATGTGATTCAATTAATTAAAATATAATAATATTGGCTAAATATACGATTCAGATAATATTTATTTTCATTCAACCAATCAATTAATAAATAATTTGAAGGAATATTTATATTAAAAATAAACAATTAATATATTTATATCTATCTATATATCTATAAAAAAAATACTATTAATCATCAGCAGATGGCGCCGTTTCTGTTCTGCACTAAACTTGGACCAACTACTGTGGGGTTGTCGTGTATGGATAAATGCTACCAATGTGTGGACTGATTAGGTGCAGATTTGAAGTCACTGTTAATACCCAGCAAGAACAAAGATTCAGTTTTGCATTTGATGCCAGTCATCTCAAAACTACTGTAGACTGATAACGTTTGATTCATCAGGTCAGTCCCAATACTTCAGCAAAACTCAAAACACTTGTTTAAAGATGTCAAGTTAAACGAATTGTTTATCAGTATTATTTTTTGCATAACCAGCATTTTCTCTTGACTTATAACGAACTTTGTTTTACATGTTTGACCTAATCTAATATCCAAATATCGATCTATCAAGCCCTCCCCTTTCAAAATCTTTTAGCCAATCAAATTCTCAAATATCACAGCGTTGTTACTGATTGGTCAGTGAGTGTCGACACTTATCCGTGCGCTCTTTAAATCTCCCTCTGCTCTGATATGAGCTTCTGGAACACTTTGTATAAATATAAAAAATCAAAAGGACGTGTATTGTAATTATCCAGTTATTTCTTTGTTTTTATTAAACACCGAACATAGAAAAAACAATGGTTGAGCAATTCGTTGGTAAATGGAAAATGACTTCAAGTGACAATTTTGATGAATACATGAAGGCTGTAGGTAAGACATAATGTACAATAATGTTATAATAATAATAATATATATATATATATATATATATATATATATATATATATATATATATATATATATATATATATATATATATATATATATATATATATATACATTAGTTCATATATAACATGCTTTTTTAATCAACTAAATCTATTTATGTCAGGATGCGATTATTTGTGTCATACACCTGTTGAAATATCAGCAATGGCATTGTCTGTCTTGTATTTCAGGCAAAATATTTGTATTTTGTACACAGGTGCTGGTTTTGCTTCTAGGCAAATGGCTAACCTAGCAAAGCCCAGTCTGGCCATTGCCGTGGATGAGCAGGGGTTCATCTCCATGAAAGCTGTCACTACCTTCAAAACCCTGGAAATCAAATTTCAGTTTGATGAAGAATTTGATGAGACAACAGCAGATGACAGGACAGTCAGGGTAAGGGTTAAAAAAAAGCAAATAAATAAATAAGCAAACAAACAAATACAGAAATAAACCAAATATTTGTACTGTATTTAAAAAGTTTGAGTGTAATAATTACATTTCCCTTTAATCCTTAATTCTCTTCAGACTACCATGAGCCTTGTAGATGGCAAACTTATACAAAAGCAGACCTGGGAGGGGAAGACCACGATAATTGAAAGAGAGATTCAAGACTCCAAAATGATTGCGGTATGTGTACAAGTCATCTGCACAATATTAAAACTTACCAACATATTAAATAAATAAATGAATTTGACCTTTTATTTTATTTTATTACAAAAACATCAGATTTGATAAGACTTTTCAGTGTCGCATGTATTGTTCAGCATGCTGCTTATCTCTCTCTCTCTCTTTCTTCAGAAATGTATCATGGATGATGTGGTCGCTATCAGGACATATGAGAAAGATGTGTGATGAAAGATGCACAAACTCTGGGCTTTAAGACAGATTAAAGACCTCATTATATTTTAATATGGTTCAATTTGACTGATTTGATGTGAATCATGAATTGCTTGGTTGCAATAATTTTGCTTATAATAAAATAATAAAAAAGATCAAATGTGTCTACACTTATTGATTGATTATTCATTTGATATAAACATTTTGTTCCTATATAGAAATGAAATACGTGACCTAAGAGCTGAGGAATTGGAAAATTAATATATGAAATTAAAAGTTGAGGAACACTATTACATCCCACAGCATACATAATTAGATGATACAATAGCAGACACTTTCATTTGTATTTGGACTAATCACTAAGTGTACAAGAAAGATCCAGTATAGCTCTATAAGTTCAGAAGTCAACATTGCCGCTCTAGAATAAATATATAGAATTGCTATTAAACTGCAATTGCAATGCAGCATGTAATTAAGGTGTGTGCTGCTATACATGCTATGCATAGGACTAAAGGTGAGCAGAATGCCCCATACTGTTTCCCATGCAAAATGATTTCTATGAATCTGTTGTATAAACTTCAAACAGCCTAAATTTCACTTCACATGGCTGCCATGGCAAGACGCTTGAGCTCCAATCACAACCGTAAAAAGATATCATCCGAGCAGCATTCATCACCACCTCCTAGTGCCCGGTGAACATGTGATGTGTTAATCCTCAGCAGTCCAGTTCACAATAGTTTCCTGAGTCTAACAACCTCAGTAACCCCAGGATTAGCACTACTTTAGCAGCTGGAGTGGCTGACCAGGCGCTCCTTGCAAACTTTTGCTTCTAAAATATACATTCCTCTTTTGTGATCCTAATCTTCATGAGTATTATAATGCAATTTATATTAAAGCACGTGGTGTGAAAGAGGATTTTGCTTGATTTATAAGGATTAATATGCATTCAGCGGGACTGAAAGTGTAATTTGACCAAATAATGTTTTAGGAGAAACAGCAAGAATTGTGAATTGATATGCTTTTAATTAGCTTTCTGGAAACCAATATTTTATTATTATTATTAGCTTTAAAGGGTCCTGATATTCATTTTATATAATAATAATAATAATAATAATGATAATAATTTCTGTACGGCTTTAGTCAGTGTTATATCAAATGATGCATGCTTCATAGGGTATTGTTTTTATGGTTTTTATATATTAATAATAATTACTGATGACTAAATGTAAATGTAATTATTATTCCTACTCATCCAAAATCCAAAAATGCTGTATTTCTGTTTAGACAGTGTTGTATGAAATGATGCAAGTTTGATAGGGTATTTTATAATAATAATAATAATAATAATAATAATAATAATAATAATAATAATAATAATAATAAGAAGAAGAAGAAGAAGAAGAAGAAGAATAACTTCTATTAAAAAAATAGTCCTTCAGTCCTTATTATATCAAATGATGCATGCTTTTTAGAGTCTTGGTATTGTTTTTTTTATTGTTTTTATATTATTTAATAATAATAATAATAATAACAAAAAATGCTGTACTTCTGTACTGTTTTAGTCAGTGTTATATCAAATGATGCATGCTTTATATAGTCAAGATATAGTTTTTTTTATTGTATATTATTCAATGATAATAATAATAATAATAATAACTTTGCATAAATTCCAAACAATGCTGTATTTCTGTAGGGGTTTTCAGTCTTTATTATATCAAATGATGCATGATTTTGTCAGGGAATCATCTCAGTCACAGACCGCTCCATCATCAGCGTCACCTGGTCCCAATCACACCTGATCCCAATCTGATCTCCTGCACCAGCTCCTGCACTTAAAATCCTACCCAGTATAAAACCACCTTCACTTCAGTACTCCGCCGTCTGGTCTACTGTTCACTGTTCCCAAACAGTACCAGTCTCCCTTTTACTCTAACCTGTGTTGTCCTCCTAGTCTCCTGCATGGTGCCCATCTCTAGTTCTAGTTTGCTGAGCCATTCTCCACCACAAGTCAAGTTTCTGAACTCTGATTCTTACCATGATCATTATCAGTCTTCATATCCATTTCCAAGTCCTGTCAATAATCCTGCATTTTCAATAATCACCTCTCTCTGCCTGATCCGTGACAGAAGACCGGACCAATAAAGACATCTCCATGGATCTCTGGTCTCCCGCTCCTGCAGATCTACTGGTCAACACACTTCAAGCCTCCCTCACCGTAGCTCCCAATCCTCCATCTGCCTATGCCAGTCCCATGGCATTGCTTGCTATGTGGGGGAACCAGCTGGTTGCGGTGGCTTTCTCCTCTAAGTGTCATTATATATATCGAGATGCAACCACAGAAATTACCCACTGATCACATCAAGGTAGCTTTTCTGATTTCTCTCCTGTCTGATTCTGCTTGGTCTTGGACAAAAGCTATATGGAATGCCAAAGTGCCATAACTAACTCTTACGAAGCTTTCACCAACCACTTCAAAGAAGTGTTCGGCTCTGCTAGGGGAGAACTGTTTCTGATCAGCTGCTGCGGATATGTCAAGGAGCCCCGAACTCTGGTGGTGGATGGAAAAAGGCTGCTCTACTCTATACTTACCGGCAGAGTTTGAGTCCCCGTATTCTGCTCAGATGGCCATATACGATGAATCTGTTGGATTGGAGAGCTTCATGCAGAAGGCCAACCACTTCTCCCAACACCTAGGCGCCTGCCATACCCCTCGAAGCCACCCACCAGTCTGTCTCCCCCGCCAGGCCCTCCAGTACTAGAACTCATGCAAGTGGATTCAACCCAGCAATCTCAGGAGAAATGAACTAACATTTCTCAGGCTTGCGACTGTCGTTAGGAAGTGGGCACATGAGGTATCAGGCTCCTCCAGTGAAAAACAAGATTGGGCTCTTTCTTGAAGAGGAGGTCAAGTTACTGGTGCTGGAGGAACCCACAGGGGAAACCATCGGGGATGCCCCTGGCTCATCCAACATTCTTAGATGATCAGATTGTATTCCTGTGAGGTTATTCGCTGGACTCTCACTGCATTTCCACGTCCACAAAACCACTCCCCACTTTGCTATTTCGCCTCCACATGCATCAAAAGCCAGGAGCCCAAGGTTACTCCCTCCATCCAATTTAATTGTGGAGTTCCAGGATGTCTTCAGCGAGCAGGCGGCTACCCAGTTACCACCTCATCATCAACCATGGGACTGTGCAATCAATCTGCTGCCTGAGGCTAAACTCCCCAAGTGTGGAGTATACCCCTTGTCCATCCCGGAGTGCAAGGCTTTGGAGGAGTACATCCAGGAGGATCCAGCTCTTAACCAAGGATTCATCCTACCTTCCAGCTCCCCAGCTGTCTCGAGCTTCTTCGTGGGCATGAAGGATGGGGGCATGTGGCCATGTATAGATTACTGAGCACTGCACTCCCAAACAGTCAAACTCCCATATCCTCTTCCCCTGGTCCCGGCTGCTCTCAAAAAACTCTGTGGGGCCGCATCTTCCGTGGAGTTCATATAACCTAATCAGAATCTGGTAGGGTGATAAATGGAAGATGACCTTCATTACCCTGTCCGGCCACTACAAATATCTTGTTATGCCATATGGCCTTACAAATGCCCCCACCGTCTTCCAGGGGTGCATGAATGAGGTGCTCTGGGAGTTCCTTCACAAGTCTGTGATCATGTACATCGGTATCCTCATATACTCCCAAAACCTGGCTGACCATCGCAATCATGTGAAGCAGGTCCTCCACAAGGTACGGCAACACCAATTATACCTCAAATTGGAGAAATGTGAGTTCCATCATCCCACACATTCCATTGACTGCAGTCACGGAGTGGCCTACTCCCAAGTCGGTAAAGGAGCTTCAGAGATTCTTAGGATTTGCCAATTTCTATCAATGTTCAGAAATCATTGGATTTCAGTCAGCATACAGCTCCCTCGACCACCATGCTCTGAAGAAAGCCCAAGTCCCTGTCCTGGAGTTCCAACACCCACAAAGCCATCAAACTCGCTCTTGAAGTGTGGCGGCATTGATTGGAGGGAGCCAACCATCCATTTACTGTTATCTCCGATCACAAAAATGTTCAGTGTCTCCGTGATGCCAAGAGGCTCAATCCCTGGCAGGTCCAGTGGTCTTTATTCTTCACATGCTTCAATTTCCACATTACCTCATTAACCACCTCTATCTGCCTGATTTGTGAAGGCTTTTTTATTTTTTGTCTTTTTTATTTTTTTGTTATTTAATACCAATTCCTTTGCATAAATTCTGAAAAATATATTTATATAGTCAAGATTATTCAAATTGTTGTTACATTTAATTATAATAACCATAATTATCTGTTTTGTGTTTATTTTGATGATTAAAAGTTTCTATTTCATTGTCCACCGGTTCCTGCCTCCTTCTTAATTATGGATAATTATGGAGTTTTTTTATTGTTACAATGGTGCCGAAACCCGGGAGAAGGAGAGATGCACTGCTGAAGATCCCTCTCCGCTGTGGTGAATCCGCAGTGCCATCGAGCAGGCGAGGGAGTGTGCCGCCATGGACGCTCGAGGCGGTGGGCTGGAGTGAGTTGCCCGGGACGGGCGAGCTCGCTGCCAGCTGCCCATGATGTGGAGGGGCAGTTGCCGTCCGTGAGGGAGCAGAGGAGTCGCCGGCCATTCGCTGGGGGGTGGAGACTGCTGCCATCCCTGATGGAATCGGGAGGAGCAGGGAACAGGGGAACTCTTTTGGCTGCCCAAAACCGGAGGGGCCATCGCCATCCACCGGGTGGTGGAGGAGTTTCGTGCCGTCCGCCGAGGGCCGTCCAGTGCAACCGCCAGGCACCGCGGAGGAGATCACCCTGCTGGTGGAGGGCCAAGCAGCAATGCGTCTGGGAACTGGAATTTTTTTCTCCTCTCTCGTCTCTGTCACTCTTCATCCTTCAATCTCCTTTTCTCTCGTCTGTCCTACCCCCAGGTTCCCGCAGGTCACCATGAGTGCCCCCCCCCCCCCCCCCAGAGGGAGGGGAGTAGAGCGCAGTCTCGGGAGCACCCCCCAGCCTGTGAGGGGCGATGGGGGTATTTGACGAGTGGGGTGGAGCCGAGAGCCATGAGAACGGAGCGAGGCCAGTGGAGTGATTGGAAATGAGTGACACCTGCTCAACCCACCTGTCACGAGTCCCACGGAGGAGATGGAAGAATGTAAAACAGGAGCGACGACAGTGAAGGACGAGAGAGGACCAGGCCTGGGTTTTATTTGTGTTTGGTTTTGGTTATGCGCGACAGTCTTCCGTGAGGGGCTGCCACGCTGTTTTGTGTTTATTTTGATGATTGAAAGTTTATATTTGATTGTCCGCCGGTTCCCGCCTCCTTCTTCCCGTAATTATGGAGTTTTCATTGTTACTCCTGTGTTGTGCCCTAAACCTCCAGTACCCCAGACGATCCTCCCATGTCTCTCCTCTGTTGTCCTCCCAGTCTCCTGCTGCCCGTCTCTAGTTCCGGTTGCCCAAGCCATTCTCTACCGCCAGTTTCTGAACTCTTATTCTTACCATGATCATTACCAGCCTTCATATCCATTTCCAAGTTCTGTCAAAAACCCTGCATTCTCATTAACCACTTTTATCTGCCTGATTTGTGACAGCTTTTTTATTTTTTGTATTTAATAACAATTCCTTGGCATAAATTCTAAAAAATATATTTATATAGTCAAGATTATTAAAATTGTTGCTACATTTAACTATAATAATCATAATTATTATTAATTTGCATAAATTCCCAAAAATGTATGTATGGCTTCAGTCAGTGTTATATCAAATGATGCAAGCTTTATAGAGTCATGAGACAGATTTAAGTCAGAGAAAGTGAAGCCTTGAATTTTCTGTGGCATTTTCTCTCAATGCTCCATTGTTTTCTAGATTTAACTTACAAGGGACACCATTTTAGGAATGTCCTTCAATTTTTTCATGAGCTTAATTTCAGCGAATTTGATATTACTCTGCAGCATGAAGTTGGGAGCATATTGTTTGATTTTCATTAGTCTAAGTTTGAAGTTATTAAATGTTATCTGTCACTGTCAGTGGAATATATATATAAACTATTTTCCATTAAAACAATATTTCAAACTTTTTAAAATCAAAACAGGATTATAAGTGCTTGATTGATATAATACCAACTACTTGTTGAATGAATCAGGAGCAGATTTTATTTTAATACTGCATTGAATGTGAAGGGTGACATCAGGTAATGCTGAACACCTAAGATCCTTTCAACCTTCTTATATAGGATACTGGTAAACTGATACCAGATACTGATACCTGTTTTTCCCTTTCAGTGTGAAGTATGGAATCTCTTAAAGTAGGAAGAAACGAATGATAAAGAAAGGGTTCATGTAATTTAAAAAGCTCAGCTTTCATAGAACTTAGAGTTCTTACAGTTCATGAGCTAACATCTGTGTAATAATATAGAATGCATTTGATGTGTTTTCAACTTGAACCATGTACTGTATGATGAATAACGTTTTTCTAACAACACTGACATCTGGTGTTTATTACCAGCATGATCAGGTTTTCAATCTAATCTCTCTAAAATGCTCTTACATAATTAGATTTAAATAAGTTTAAATAAGGTGTGAAAATTATGCAGAGTTATGCACACAGTTAAACAGCTGCTTTTAAACTTTCTTCTTCTTCTTTTTTCTTTCTTTTTTTTTATCTTGAAACAGAACGGTTATTTTCTGTAGTGCTTAACCATCATAATCTGAAGAACAAGAACATTCTAGCGATTTCATGGCCTACTTTCCATAAGGGGTAAAGACGAGACTTGATGCAAAAGAAGTAAAAGACTTGATGCGACACTGATATTTATTAAAAACAGTTCATAAATGATTAAAAATGTAACGACTTTCGTAACTTTTAATCATTTTTATGGCACCTACAAAAATGCAAGGAAGCCCATTAAAACAAATCTGTACCATTGTTACCCATTCATTGCTAAAGGAACAATTAAAGAAACTATTGAAAATTTTATTACAAATAAAAATAGTATGTAAATTCAAAGTTTGATTAGTTTGTTTCTTAATTATCAGCATATTGCACGTTGATAGCCAACGTATAAGCAGAATTTAATTAAATAATCATGATTTAATTAAATAATCCAACATGATTAACAAATGTAATAAAATAACACTGTCCAAATGGACAGTAATCCTGGTGTGCTACTGTAAGCTACTGCAGTGGGAGTAATTTACTTGTCTAATTTACTATTTAATAATGTTATTTTTATTATTATAGTCTACAAAACAAAAGCACAGACTATTTTATTTTAGAAACACTTGTCAGCCAAAATAACTTAGCATATGTCATGATGTCATTAAATACTTTTTAAACCGTTAACTTTGATCATGTTTAACTTTTTAGTAGCACTTTTGATTGCCTGCTGTGTGTAGAAAAGTACCTTCCGTTCCGAAAAGTCACGCTTAAAAAGAAGACCACCTTTCCGTTACGTACGTTTGTCGGCGCTTTCGGTACTTTTCGATTGTTGTACTTTTCTAGCGGGAGCGCAGTGGATGGGCCTTTTATTTTGAAAAACTGCATTTCTGTGAAGGCAACGGCGTGATTAACGGATGCTTCACGGCGGCCGAGGACCGTTGACAACAAAGACGAGAGGCAGATTTTTATTTCGAGTAAACACGGTTTCATCAGATAAGCGCTGAATTATTCCGGATCAGAAAGAGAAAAAACGACCGCTATCGTCGTGCTAATTGGGTAAGTAGGTTATTTAGTTATTTGTTGTGCTTCATCGGTGAAATGAATTGTTTGAAACGACATGCATTATTATTATTATTAATATGTTTATGTGTCATAACAACTAGCCGACTGGTTGACAGCTATAAAACCGCACTTGTTTTTTTATACTTATACACATAAACACTTGTCTTTCTCTCTCTGATGTAACATCTGGGTAATGTCAAGTTGCCAAGCTAACTCGGTTATTATCACGACTGATCTGATCACAAATTGTATTATATTAATTATATAGATTTTTTATAATTACAAGTATAAAGATGCGCCTAAAGAAATGCATGTAAAATAAACCCATCCAACTATTAAGAACAGTGCTCCGCTAACGCTGCTCAGCTGCAAACACGCCCTGGGGACTATTTCTGTCAGTGTAACGTTAAATAATAATGTTTTGAACTCATGAAAGCACAGCCCAGTGGTTATTTTCTAGTGATTCAAGTGTGAAATCTATTTAACGTGTATGTAAATGGCAGAGGCTGTAAACACATCGCCCAGCCCCTTCTAGGAAATCGACGTCTGGCTATAAACAGAGCAAAGAATCTGGAGCAACACAAACACACACACACACATACATACAGCTGACTTCCTGCATGCCGAGCATTTCACTCTCTTACTGAAGGAGAAATTAAACGTTAACGTATCATAATACCCTTACAAAATTTACCATGTAATAGATAGAAAATGACATATGCTTCAGACACCGCTTTTTGCTAATCAAAACATTACAAGTAGAGAAACACGTTTGATAATTTTTATTGAAATAATCCACGTGAGATGAAGGCTCCAGATAACTTGGGCTTCTAGAAAAAGCTATTTTATGCATGGAGAGGATCGCCCACATGCTTACATCACCTATCTAACATTATGCAACTGACAGAGACAGCAGTAATAATTGAGTTTATTTTATACACAAAAATGATTGAAATTGAATCCAAAAATGTCTATTATATGAATGTGTGAAGTGTGAGGAGCAGGTACTAAACAACTGCTAAACAATTATTTAGTGAGTGCATTTTTTTTTGGAGGAGGAGGAGGATTTTTAAATGACTGTGGTTTTATGTGAGGAACTCTTGAACTATTTTCTGATGGAAACTATGCTTACCAATACCGTGGCAATATATTTTTGTAAGGTTAGACATGACGAGCGCATTACAGTGCCCTGCAGATCTGGGGATCACTTTCAAATAAAAATAATAAAATGATGTGTGCTATTTAATCTATCACAACGAGTGGCTTTCAGATTTCTAGATGTTAAGTGATTGAATTAAACTTTTTGTACACTTTGCCAATGAGAAGCTTAAAGAGATTGTTTACAAATTCTAAAATTCTTCCGTTATTTGCATTTGCTTCCTCACGCCAATCCAAAACCGCATGACATTCTTTCTTTTGTGGAACATAAACGAAGATATTTTGAGAGGTGTTGCAGTGTTTTTTTGCTTTTGTTTTTTTGGGTGTATCAATAGAAGTCAGCGGTAACCAAAACTCTTTGGTTACCGGCATTCTTCAGAATGTTGTACTTCGCAGAAGAATGTCAAATAGGTTTGGAACAACATTAGGTTGAGTAAAACATAATTGTAATTTTTGCATTCACTATCCCTTTAATGTTATACGAAAGCCCTCTTTAAAATATAGTGAACACTTAACGCTCAATATAAGCCAATTCAAGACCAAAAGAGGTTAGCTGTAAAACTATGCCAGGCGAGTTGTGTTTTATCCATGAGGTTGACTGTCTGAGATGAAATTCGAGTTAGTTTTTGTAAATGGCCCAATTAATATTTTTTTTTTCTGCTGTTAAAATACTACATTCACAATGTCGGTGTAAATATGAAAGCAGCTTAAACCTCGGGTGTCCATGTTGCCAGATGGCATTTGTGGGGGCATAACTTTTGCCCTGCTGAATCCTGCCCCTCGACAGAACCTGCTCGCAGTAGGTCGACAGTAGCTGGCGAAGGGAGCCGGAAGCCCCTAGTGTTCCTGGAGGAAGTCTGTTTCGTTCCTCACAAGCTCCTGTGGAGAAGGAGTCAGTGTGTTGAGACAATTAGCCGTCTGCTTCTGATCCAAGATCTGGTTTCATTTTTCTCTCTGGAAGGTTGACAAGGAATCGCGTAGATGTGCTGGTTTTAGATCAGCTCTTAGAAGCGGCTATGCTCTTGCAGGTCTTCTAAAGCGCACACATGAGAAGTGGGACATGTTTAGCGTCTGCTTCTGTCAGGTCTCTCGTGTGGTTAAAAGGCGTGATTTTGTTTTGTAAGTGCTGTTTGGTTGTGGTGGGACTTCTAATAAGCACTTCAGGCCTGTTCCAACAGGTTTTTACTACATGTGGTTGTAAGGGTAGGATCAAATAGGATTTATTCTCTTTGGCTTGTGTTTTGCTTATTAACCTGCCTTGTGGTGGAGTTGGAGATTTTTCTGATATTTACTGTATGATGAGGCTAACTTGTATCTGATGAAGTACACTGGACTCATTCTTTGCTTTATTCTTGTTTCCAGGAAGCGCACCATGTCGGCTATCTGTGGACCCACAGGCTGAAGAAGTCTGATCATTCTGGAGAGCTGGGAAGCGAGAGATGGGGAACACGGCCACCAAGTTTCGCAAGGCACTGATCAGTGGAGACGAGGTTCTGGCCTATCAGCTGTACGAGGGCAACCCTCAGTTCAAAGAGTCTCTAGAACCCAACACCTCATATGGGGAACCGTACCAACACAACACCCCGCTCCATTATGCTGCCAGACATGCCATGACACGCATACTCAGGTAAGACATGGTTTATCCAGTAATATTTTGTATTTTGTCATTCTGCTTAGTTTTTATTGTAAGCTATTACCGAGTTTCTTTCTAATTTCCAGATGTTAAATGATTGACTTTATGCTTTGGTTTCTTTTTTTTGTTGAAAATTCTGTAATTTTGTGCTCACCCTGATGTTGTTGCAAAACTTTATTTCTTCTTTGCAACATAAAAGAAGATATTTTCACAGTGTTTTTTGTATTTCATATTTTTTATTTTTCTGATGGACTGAAGACAGTTATGACTATGTCATTGTCAATAAGTGTTTTAAAATATCTTATAACCTTTTCATTACAAGACAGTGTTAGTTAATGTAATGTGGTGCAACTACCTGAAGATGCAATTATTATTAATGAATTAAGAATTCATTAGAATTCATTCCTTTTTATAGGAGATATATATATATATATATATTAAAAAAAATCCAAATAATAATTATGACACATGAAATTATTTTTCTACTTGATGGTTATTACCACATTAAATTGTTTTTGAGTATTTAACTATAACCCTTTTTTGGAAATTGTATAAATATTTTCAAAGCCATATGAAACCAACATGAATACAGAAAGAAGATTTTGAAGAATTGGGTTTTATACTAAATTTTTCCATTTCCTTATTGCAGTCACTCCACAGAACATCAGAATCTGACAGACTCGGGTCTATCTATTAGGCTCCAAGCAGTTTTTTATAAGTGATACAAGACTTCCTTGGTTCTTAAATGCTCTTAAACTGTTAGAAGTACTCAAATCATCACATTCTGCTGTTTTTCCAGCCCAGTGTGAAACTCTTTGGCCTAGAAAGTGTGGAATTTTAGAGGCCAATCTTTAAAAAGTTATTTTAAGGCAAAACAGCTGTTTCAACTGCAATTGTGATGAAGATTCTGGGTCTGAATCAGCAGGCCAGTGTTCCTCAGAATGTATAACTGTTGGAAAGAGAGAGACTGTTAGTTTGCTTTTGGAAAGTTAGCTATATGGGGGTGGTGTGGTGTAAAAATAATCGTTGGCATATTGTTATTGTCAGAATTTTATTATAGATACATCCCTAAAATTTTTGAGAACCAATGACTGCACTCCTTTTTTTTTTTGTTGAAAGTGCTTTTTACCTTCTTTTTGTCCATGCCATTATTTTGACTATGCCATCTTTTCACAGGTCCTTCCTCTTCAGCAAGGATGGAAACCCCAACAAACGTAACATGCACAATGAGACCACACTGCATGTGTTGTGCATGGGGCCAAATATCTTGCTCTCTGAAGGGGCGCTGCAGCCACGACTAGCCCGTCCCTATGAAGATGAACGCAGACGGGCTGAGTGCCTCCAGATGATCCTAAAATGGACCGGTGCCAAACTGGACCGTGGTGAATATGAGAGTGCAGACGTCAGTGCCACCGATAACAAAAAAAACACACCACTACACTACGCCGCTGCCTCAGGGATGAAGACATGTGTGGAGGTACATATAACGCAGTTATAAAGCACGGTTGTAGCCATGCATCTGTCAAAAACGTGCACAGAAACTTTTTTTGTTTGTTTGTCCAAAATCATTCACTGATTAACTTTTTCCATATAGTGAACACTAGATAGCGAATAGGGAATAGGTTTTGGAAACAGTACCTGACTACACCAAAATAGGTGTAGCGCTAACATTCAATTTTTTTTAATGGTAGATCGTTGAGCCATTTAATTGTTCACGTTCTAATATTGTCATATTGCACACATATTTGATTACCTGGTTGCACTTTATTTTACAGTATGTGTACTAACATTTACTTAGTGTACTTACAGTGTATTTATCTAAGAAAGTTCTGGTAACGCAAGGTAACTACATGGGGTAGGGTTAGGTTTAGGGGTAGGTTCAGGGTTAGTACCTAGTTATTACATAGTTATTGTAATTGCTATAATAAGTACATAGTATGTACATGAGGAACAGGACTGCAAAATAAAGTGCTACCAATTACCTTTTTGACACCTGACTAGTAGGTACAAGGTGCTTTGAGTTTGAGACCCCTGCTGTGGAACATTTGGAAATCTTGAAATTAAGTGTTTGTTTTGACAATAGAAATGATTAAACCGTCTATATGCAGAAGCCTTTCAAAGAAAATGTATTCTGAAAAGTGTTTATTGGCTACACTTTATAGTACGATTCAAGGTTAAAGGAATACTCCACCCCAAAATGAACATTTTGTCATTAATCACTTATCCCCATGTTGTTCCAAACCGTTAAAAGCTTTGTTTGTCTTCGGAACACAATTTAAGATATTTTGGATGAAAACCGTGAGGCTTGTGTTGTGACTATCCCATAGACTGCCAAGTAAATTACACAGTCAAGGTCCAGAAAAGCATGAAAAGCATTGGCAGAATAGTCCATCTGCCATCAGTGGCTCAACCAAAACGTTATGAAGCGAAGAGAATACTTTTTGTATACGATGAAAGCAAAAATAACAACTTTATTCAACTATTCGTCTCCTCTGTGTTTCTCTGCATTCTGTTTTCTTTAAAATCAAGGCATAAATGCACATAGAAAACGTATCCTTGTGTCGTGGCTGACACAGAAGAGCGTAAGCTGCTGGTGTTCAGCGGATGTTCTTCAAAATGGTGCCCCGGTGATGTGCTATGTGACTCTTTAGCTCACAGCATGCCATCAGGAGCTCAACTGTTTTTGCAGAGAAGCTGAATCGGTCTTTTATCAATCTAATAAAACTCAGGACTCTTCGGAGATATGAAGGATGCAGTACTACTCAATAGGTACTCAATATTAACGTGAAATTGGCAGAAACTGTGTGTGTTATGTTGGATTTAAAATATAACTGATTCCTGTTTTGAAACTTCCTTGAACGGATCTTCAGTACTTCAGTACACACACAACAAATTTGACTGGCCAATTTTTCTTCCATATCTACATCTCAAAAATAAAAAAAGTGTATATGTATATGCTTAATGTTCCGAAAGGTACAGTGAAACCTTATCTTAAAAGATTAAAGGCAGGGTAGAACTTTGTGACTGGATGAACATTTTATGGTCCTATGCCTTCCAACGACGATATAAATACATATAATAAATAATAAATACATTTACACCTCTTAACTTGGTGACTGCTATTGGGATGTAAAAAGACTTGACCAGCTTAACAAAAAAAAACAAAAAACATTTTGAGCCAAATCTCACCAACCCTGCCTATAAGGTAAATTTGGTTCCTCATTGACCTCTTTAATTTAGTGATCTTTCCACTGCATTTTAAGAGTCTTACCTTATCTCTGCAGTTTCTGGTGAAGCGGGGTGCAGACCTGTTTGCAGAGAATGAGATCAAGGAGACCCCATGTGACTGTGCAGAAAGGCAGCACCATAAGGAGCTTGCGCTCAGTCTGGAGTCTCAGATGGTCTTCTCTACTGACCCCCATGCGGAGGATATCGAGGCAGAGTATGCAGCCTTAGACCGCAGGGAGGTAAGCTCTCCAAATAAACTCTGGAATTTCTCGTGACATTAACATTGGCCTCAAGTCCTGGTTTCCAGATGTGACCGATTTAAACCTGCATTTTGAAGACCAATATAATAGTTTGATTCGGATGACTGATTGCTGATTTAGTTATGATTTGATGATTAATACGTAACGGTCTATGTTTCAGTTTTATGAAGGTTTGCGGGTGCAGGACCTCAGGAGACTGAAGGACATGTTGATAGTGGAGACGGCAGATATGTTGCAAGCTCCTCTCTTCACTGCAGAGGCTCTTCTTCGCGCTCATGGTATGATTGTGTCAAACACTCAGGGTGCATTCACACTTGTAGTTCAGTTCTCTTAGTTCATTTGGTCCTGACCTAAAAAGAAAATGATACATTTGATCCTGGTCCGCTTAGCGTTCACACCTGCGTTTTTGACAGTGAACGTAAAGATACCAAGCCTAAAGGCATAGTGATACGTTCAAAACCTGATTGGTCGGTTGAGTGACGAATGGTGTGTTCGACTTAAAGAGGTGCTGCGCAGACCGATCGGTGTATGACATCGAAGTACTCATTCACAGATCGGTTTGCTCAGAACCGCTTTAAGTAGAATGCACCTAATGCCGTCTGCACTCTGCGTGTACTTTAATTTCACCACCTGCAAACTTACAAAGAACTCATAAAAGTTCACATATCGCGTCTTTTGCAAGCTTAAGTTTTTTATTTCAAATGTACTCGCACGGTATGCACGCTCATAATGGAAGTGTCTCATCTTGTCATTACTTCCTGTTTTTGGTTAGTTTAAAAGTATTTGGTCTGTGTTGCATTCATATTTCATTCGAACCGCACCAGAGTTCATTTGGAACCGGACCGAGACCCATCTCTTAAGCGATCTCGGTCCACTTGTTTGGCGCGTATCAGGTTGCACTTGCACCAGCGTTCATTTTAATTGAACCAAACATGACAAGCGTGAACACACCCTCAAAGATATGTTCACTGCTGGTGGCTTGCCTAAATTGAATTGTGGTAAATGTGTTGAGAGTTGAAAGTACTACACTCTCACTAGTGCTATAAACATTGGTTTAGTTTGGTTTGCTTGTTCTGGATTGGTATATTTTGTTCTATTTTAATTTGTTTTGTTTGACAGTCAGTCGTGATCATGCATTTTTATTTTATGAAAAAGCGCAGCTTTGACATTTTGGTAACACTTTAGAATAGGTGAACACTTCGCTATTTACTAGTTGCTTATTATCATGCATATTAGTAGTTTATTGGCTGTTTATTAGTACTATAACACTATTAATGCCTTACTCTGCATGACCATGTTCTAGATCCCTTAACCCTACCCCATACCTAAACCACTATTTTTGTTGATGGAAAACTCTTATTCCCTTATCGAAAGTATTACAACATTTTTATATTAACTCCTTTTTTTGGAGCCTTACACAAAAAACTCAATATATTGTGATCACGATTTAACGAAAATTGAAACTAGGGACTGAACTAGTAGCCTATATTGTGGCACGATTTAACTAAAATGACACAATAAAGTAATTAAACGGATTCATTTGGGGGAACAAATGTTATATTTCTTTTTTTTTTTTTTTTTTTTTTTTTTCTGCACAAGAAAAAGTAATTTGATGGACAAATGACTTGAGCATAGGTAAATGATGATTTTAGTTTAAATTATCTGTGGAAGGTGCAAAGTGATTGGACTGACCAACTTCCACTTTGTTTAAAGGGATACTCAACATCAAAATAATAAAAAAGGGCATTAATCAGTTACACCCATGTCGTTCCAAACCCGTAACCAAACCCTGTTCTGTGCATACAGTGTGCAGGCAGAGAGCCGGTTCTACGGGCCTAAAACACCGAATTGAGTTTTGTCTCTTCTTTCCCTTGAAATGACAGATTCATACAAAATTGTCACCTCTAAAGTATCCTCAAAAAAATGGTTGGGTTATGTCTTAAGTGAAAATAAACAGTTGCGAAATAAATGGAATGTGTATCATATTGGATGTATTGTGACTGTGCCTAATTTATTAGCTGCTGTCAGTGTCCTTAATGTTAATCCAAGAAAAACCACTCACTCCTCTATACCTGGATTACCTGGACACCTACAAATTTGAAAAAACTTAAATGTTCTTTAATTTGTATATTTAATCATATTTGTGCTATTTACACAATTTCAAACAGGGCAGACCGGTAAAACCTGCACGGGTGCCCAGCAAACCCCAGCTATGGACCTGTACACCGATCGGTCTGCTTCAAGTCGAACATACAGCTGCTAATGCCAACTTATGACAATAGATTTACAGTTCAAGTTAGGTAGTCTGTCATCGATGACAGTAGCTCATTGGAAAAGGATTGAAAATGCCCTTTATTCTGTTTGCACTATTAAATGCTACTGCCTATAATAAAACAATAAAACGTTGTTCCAGGTTTTTTTTTCTTTTTTCTCTATATCATCATAAATATCGTTAGCGCAAATATTCTTGAAATATTGTGATATAGTTTTGAGGCTATATCTCCCACCCATACCGATAAAGCATGTAATTAAATTTTGAACGGATATGGTGATTCTGACTATTATGGATATTATGCTTCCAACTATTATTTAGCAAACAAACATGCAAGGGGAAGGAATTTTGCCCGTGCTTGGGAATTCTGTGTAAATCTGTGGGCATATATTCTGTGCATGCCTATTTATTAGGATCATTCTGATGCAATCCTTCCAGTTCCTAACTCACGAAGAATATAGATTTGTGTGCATTTAAAAAAACAATAGGAAACATGTATGGTATTGTCCCTGGAGAAGTTAAGTAACCTGTAAGGTATTTCCCTGTACAGCAATTCTGAAATGCATCCATGCTCACAAAGCAGACCTAAATATTTCCTTCCCCTTAATTTTACAAGAGCACTCCTGTCTAGAGCTGCTAAACTCTCGGGCACCAGACTCATAATTGGATCGGTGCTTTCTTTAATAATCTTCAATTATGTGAGCAGGCTGTCTAGCAGGCCTTGTTCCAGATGACTAGAGCCCATGGGAGAAAAGGGCAGAGCTCTGATTCATGTGCGCTGCTATTATTGCCACAGCCTCTCTGGAGACCACCAGCCGAGGCTCAAATATGCAGTTTTACCTTCTTTTAATCTTAAACCCCAATTCACACTCTTGACTCCTAAGACTGTGATGGCATACACAGTAGAGTACAGACGATTGAATTAGCGGATGTAATGCATTTCGAGGATTTTCATTTGGGAAAATCTTGCCTCTTTCTTTGGAAACAAGTTTTATTTGGTTGTTTTTGTTTATGTGTTTTGCCTTGGACTGTGGAATTTGTTATCTGGCCTTTAGCTTCTGGAATCTGTCTCCAGGGTTTCCTCTGGGAAGTGGCATTTCTTATCTTTTCTTACCCCAGCACAGTTTGTTGATTTTGACCGATAAGTTCATTCAAAGGTATCAAAGTCCTTTTTATATGTCACCACCATCCCATGGCATAGTCTTGAACTAGAGGATGATGAACTTTTGTTCTGTTTGCGTAAAACTTCCTTTTTCTTATAGGAAGTGAATGTCTTTTAACCCCTTTTAAGTCTTAAATGTCTTGAAATGCGTTTTAATTGTTACTTATTATTGGTTTATAGCATACTTCAGTTCCTTTTTTTCCTCCCATTTGGGAGTATACCAGCCATGACTGGAAGGTTTGATATAAAGACAAAGTCAAGTGGAACCTACTGAACATCTGGGGCTGGGGGATTCACAAAACATTCTTAAGAAGAAATTTCTTCTTAACTGCCATTTTCTTCTTATTTTTTAACTTTAGAAAAAAGTTAAGAATATTTTATATTCCCAAAAATTAATCTTAAGAATATTCTTATCTTTTTTTCTTAAGATTGTTCTTAATACAAAACCTAAGAAGGATTCAAATTCTTGAAAAGAATCTTCTTAAAAATCATTGTAAATAACTTCTGAAATTTAGGACAGCCCCAGACTTGTCTTAAATCCCAATTTTTTCATGAATTTATTGGGTTATTTCAAATTAATTGTTATATTTAAGCATTACAACGACAGCAAAAAAAACACTGCATCATGTATTCATTCAGATAACGGCTGTTATTTTCTTCTTAAGAAAAAAATTAAGATGTTCTTAAGAATATATTTGAGAACTTATTACGAGTTTTCCAAGAATTGCACTTAAGAACATTCTTACGAACTTCTTAATAAATTTCTTAATTTATTTCTTAAGAAGATTTTCGTGAGTCCGGCCCCTGGGTAGGTTTGATGAAAGTCTTGAATCAGCTGTAAATTCCACTGCAAAAATACATTTGATGATTGAAAGAATGTGTATTTTTAGAATCTGGGTGACTCCTTTTTTTTGGCCATGCATACTGACTCAAGTTTCCTTTTGAAATTTAGACTGGGACAGGGAGAAACTCCTGGAAGCTTGGATGTCAAATGCTGAAAACTGCTGTCAGCGTTCAGGTGTTCAGATGCCAACTCCCCCGCCCAGAGGCTACAACACCTGGGACACCCTTCCCTCTCCTCGTACGCCTCGCACCACACGCTCC
The DNA here is from genome assembly GCF_003368295.1 of Carassius auratus. Classification (NCBI taxonomy): domain Eukaryota; kingdom Metazoa; phylum Chordata; class Actinopteri; order Cypriniformes; family Cyprinidae; genus Carassius; species Carassius auratus. The sequence goes on from NC_039283.1 coordinate 5,451,949, forward strand.
TCTATCACGTCTCCGGACGAGATCAGCCTGACCCCAGCTGATGATGATCACTCCTTGGTGAGGGATCAGATTTGGTCCTCTATTAGTGATTGGTAGCTCATTGTAAGACCTCTTCTGAGTTTGTTTCAATGTAATAAAATTGAATGCATAGGTAGATACATTTCGGTGGTGTATCCATGGGGTTAGATTACAACTATTGTGCTACAGGCTCTTACTGCCTCTGATGAGTGGTTTATTAAGGATTCCAAACATGAATGTTTCTGTTCAAAATCTTGTTACACAGTCCATATCTGTGAATCTATATTTACTTTCACCTACAGATAAACCCAAATATTTGCATATGAAAATGTTGCTTTATCAACATTCTTTATCCATATTTTGCATCTGCAAAAAAGTTTTTTGTTCTTAAATAAATACAAGGGCTGTTGCAAAATGAAAATGAAGAAAGAAGAAAAAGTAGCGGATATTAGAAAACACCCAAAACCCAAAAAATATTTTTAAAAGAATTGGGTTCAACAGTTTGTTTGGTTTGTACTCCTAGTGAAATATATTTGCATGTATAATAGACCTTACATACAAACAACAAAGTCAACAAGTAAAAAAATAAATAAATGTAACCCATTTTTGGCTTCTAAGTTCCAGTGATTAAATTCTACCATACAAAAATCACAAATCACATAAATGTAATATATTTTCATAAATTTTATTGCTGAAATTAGAGTTTGATCTTGCTTTTCCTGCATCCTGTGCTTCTGATAGCTGATTGACAAGTGCTGCAAGTGTAATCTAAAATGACAAATTAAATAAAGGGGTCATGAACTGCCTTTTTTATTATTTTGTACTGTTCTTTGAGGTCCACTTATCATTTTTTTTTTCAACTTTTTTAAACAAAAAAGCTCGTACATCAATAAGCTATTTTCTGCCTCGTTTTGACCCCCTCATCGGAATGCACTGTTTGTCATGATATTAAACAGCCAAAGGTCATTTGATCAAATGTTTATCATTCTGATCAAATTTTATGCTGCTTCATGTATAGAATGTAGTTTATATCTAGCTGTATAACATGATATTTCCTCACTAATGTTGTTTTGTTCTCCACTGTCAGTGCGGAATTTGTATGTGTGCAGCCTCCATGTTTGAGGAGCCTGTTGATATTCCATGTGGTCACGAGTTCTGCAGAGGATGCTGGGAGAGGTGAGGGCTTTTTCTTCAGAGGCTTTTAATTCAGTCACATTACAGCCATTGACAGTTCTCACTACTGCTGTAATGGTCATGTAACCGTCTCTGTGTACTTGCCCTTGGCAGTTTCCTGAATATGAAAATTCAGGAGGGGGAGGCCCATAACATCTTCTGCCCAGCCTATGACTGCTTCCAGCTGGTTCCTGTTGAGGTCATTGAGAGCATTGTGTCCAGAGAGATGGACAAACGTTATCTGCAGTTTGACATCAAGGTACAATTACATGATCAGATGCACGTTAGTCTTAATTATGTGCATAGGTACTGTTATAATTGTTTTTAGCTCTCATCGGAGAATGACACCTCTGACGCCGTGGAGTCCCAAGCCTTTCATTATGTTGCCATGATGATGTTGAATCTTCCACAGGGGCGTCTGAGCTCTGTCATAGCCATTTTCAGGGTCATAGTGAAGTCTAACAGACTTCTGGAGCTGTTGGTAAAAATTAACTCCGATCCTGGCATCATAACAAAATTTAGCAGATTAGATGAACCAGAAAGGACAAAATATTTTTAGTTAATCAGCAAAGATTTATGGCAAAACCTCAAAACTTTACACGACAGAAATCATTTTATTGAATTCAATAATGGTAACAGGACCTATTGCATATTACTAGCATGTTGGTTGTTTATTAGTACTTATAAAACACATTAATATTAATGCCTTATTCTGCATGACCACATTTTAGACACCTTAATCCTACCTCATACCTAAATTTAACAACTACCTTACTAACTTTTAATAAGCAGCAAATTAGTAGTCTTGAGGCAAAAGTAATAGTTAATAGTTAGTTAACAGTGATAATTGGACCTTAGAATAAAGTGTGACCAGTTACTTTGACAAACCTAGACACCTATTACATATATTAACTTACTAAATCAGTGAAAATATGTGGAATTTTGACGCATTTAAAATTTTGGTATCAAAAAATTTCAAATAAATGACATACTTTTATTCATTAATTCAGTTGATCAAATGTGGTTATTAAGTTGTTGCAAATTATAATAATAATGATAAATGTTATTTTATATTTGAGTCAAATCCCATATTGCTACAGATTAAAACAGTGATTACTATTTCAAATAAATGCTGTTATTTTGTAACTTTATATTTATCAAAGGATCCAGATTAAAATGTATCAGGGTTTCCACAGAAATATTAAACTGCATGACTGTTTTGAACATAATAATTAATAACAATAATAATAATAATAAATATTTCTTGATAACCAATCATCATACTACAATGATTTCTGAAGGATGTGACACTGAAGACTGGAGTAATGGCTGCTGAAAATTAATCTGTGCCATAGCCAGAAAAAAATACATTTTAAAATATATTCTAAAAGAAAACAGTTATTTTAAATTGTAATAATTTGATTACGTTTTACTGTATTTTGGATGCAGCCAAAACATGCGGGCTCGGTGAGCATAAAAGACATTTAAAAAACATTATCAAAACTCTTGAATGATATAAGTTCATATTATATATATATATATATATATATATATATATATATATATATATATATATATATATATATATTATTAATGTTAATGTTAATTTGCAGCTATTTAGCTTAGATATTTAGCTACAGTGCAACTCTATTTCTCTTACTAGTTTGTTGTTGTTATGACCAATGATTCTGTTTTCTTACTTTAATTGGTGATATATTGAAATTAGTACTGATGTCCAAAGCCATTTTTACTATAGTCAGAAACTATGAAGTAAAGAATTCTCTAATCTATTGTGTTGATAGGAAACATAGAGGACATGAGATCCATCTAAAAATGCCAAATATACAGTTTAGCAGTCATTATACATTTAGAATCAGAAAATTGCAGAGCCACATATTAAATGAGTAAGGCAGTATTTTGGGTTTTAAATGCCTCCCTCGCTTGCTTTCTTCTTTATTCTTTCTCTGTCCTCCTTTTTACTCTTTTTCTCCTTCTGCTTCAGGCATTTGTGGAGAATAATCCTGCCATCCGGTGGTGCCCGCGGGCTGGCTGTGATAGAGCGGTGCGATTGGCTGGACAGGGGCATGGTGCCAGTACCTCTGACCCGCTCACTTTTCCTCGCCTCCAGGCCCCTGCGGTGGACTGTGGCAAGGGCCATCTTTTCTGCTGGTCAGTGCCAGTCACTGATACAAATCTTTCAAGTCATTACACCAGAAAAGAGGATTTGTAATTCTGAACAAAATCCAGTTCTCCAGTTCACTACTTGATGTAACGTTATTTATATCAAGGACTCATATTAATAGTATTTAAATAATATTAATAGTATTTCTGAAGGACTCATATTCTGCACTTAGCACTTTAGCAGTGCAAATCACGTTAACAAAGACGTTGTTGAAAAGATCACCCATGTTACATAAATATAGAAAAATGATGGAAGAATGTGTGTTTGGATGTATGTTTTTCTCACAGTGGTCACTGCCGATGCAGCTGGCTGAGTTTCTCTTTCCCACAGCTCTGGTCCTTATGTCCCCTACACACAAACACAGACATATACACACACCTACACAGTCGGCTCATATCTCATGACTGCCTGTGCCAAGTCTGAGCATTATATTTGAGTCAAAACAACCTTCACTCTCTGTCTCATATACACATTTAATATGCCTGAGTGAATATGCATTGAATCTAATATGAAAGAAGCTGTTGTTTAAATGTATTTGTGGTCAACAGTCTGCCAACATTGTGTGCTATATCAGTGGTTCTCAACTATGTCACTGTATGTCACTGTTCTGTCCTAATTGGTTAGTCGATGGCAGGGAAAAAAAACCCAATGCTAAATGTTAAACTAAAACATCTCAAACTCCTGAACCTGGAGGGTATAAGGAACGGATCGTGTTATATTACACCATGTTAATATGTTAGCATAAGTTAATATCTTACTCCTGTTTGACACTCATATTTATCCTTCAAAGCCTGTCCACCACCAACAACTGAAATGTATAGAACATAAATAAAATATTCACTAGAAAAGGAGTTTCCTTTATGCTAAGGCCTGACATCACACTGGGGTTTCTCCCCACAGGGAGTGCCAAGGAGAGGCCCATGAACCATGTGACTGCCAAACTTGGAAGATGTGGCTCCAGAAAGTCAGTGATATGAAACCGGAAGAACGTGAGCTTGTTTTGCTGTACTTTCCAGTAACTATTAAGATAAATATTCTGAAGTATCGTTCCTACCTGTCTAAAAATGGTTTTGGACCTCAAGCAACTTTATTTCTGTCTTTTTCCATTACAGTGGCAGGTGTAAGTGAGGCGTATGAAGATGCTGCCAACTGCCTGTGGTTACTCAGCAACTCCAAACCCTGTGCCAACTGCAAATCTCCCATTCAGAAGAATGAGGGCTGTAACCACATGCAATGTGCCAAGGTTATTTGTGTAAAAATAATAGATTTATGTACTGCATATACCAGGTTAAGTGTGGAGCACAGTTATGGAGTTTTTTGGAGCTGTAAAATGCAGGCTTGAGAAGAGTTGGTGAGAACGTTAGAAGGAAACAAATGGTCAAACTTCATACAAAGGAAGTTTGAAAGGGATTAACAAAAACTAAGTCAGTACACACATCTGAGTTCGGCCCACTTACTTGTAAATCTCCTTTTTTTGTGTTAAAGAAAATTCCCAGTGGCACTGACCGAAATGAGTGGGAGGGTGTGTATCAGAACAGGTTATAAAATAACTGAGACAATTATGGTTGCTGATATGACAAATAAAACATTTGCAGATTTGGAAAAGGAGAGGGCCAAAAACAGAACCCTGGGGGATTCCCAGAGTAAAAGAGTTCTGTTTCTCAAAAGAGATGAAATGGTATCTTCCAGTAAGAAGTAAACCAAGAGGGAATTGTGACAATTTGGCTTTGAGCCATGAAAAGAGTAAATCAAGACTGTCAAGAGTGGAAATTTGGATGAAACCTGATTGGAAGGGTCAATGAGGATTATTAAAAAGCATTGAATTGAAGTTTTTCTGCTTTTTATGTTTTGCTAATCATGATTGAATGATTGACTGTTAAGATTAAGATTTGTTTCTGAAGTTCTTCTTGTGCAACAGCGGGCTGATGTTAAATAATTTTAAAACGATAGATTAGGAAATCTAGATTAATCTCTTTGATTGAAGAACAAGAAATGTGTGTCGGTGTTGCTTAGGAAGGAATCCATTACTGTTAAATCAATCTTGATAATCCTGCAAACAAGGTTGCTAAACAGGGAAATACATTTCAAGTACTAGCACTCCAAAAATAAAAAGTGAGAGATAGTTTCCTAGCAACACACATAATCCTTGCTGCCAGAATCCCAGTGTAATGCCGCTATGCATTTGCTAGTGACATAATAAAAGTAGACTAATAGTTTGTTTTAGTTCAGATGTTGTTAATCAAGAATGTATGTGTTTACAGTGCAAGTATGATTTCTGTTGGATCTGTCTGGAAGAGTGGAAAAAACACAGTTCCTCTACAGGAGGTTACTACCGCTGCACACGCTATGAGGTCATTCAGCAGGTGGAGGAGCAGTCTAAAGAGATGACCGTTGAGGTACATATTCTTGCATACATGCTCATGCTGTTTTGTTTGTTTATATATTTATCAAACACCATAAGAGTTGGAGTAAGTATGGAGTTTTTAATAATGAAAGGGAAAGAAAAATATCTTCAAACTGAGTATGGCTGTGTTTGGATGTTTACACACGCACACACACACACACTTATGTTTTTTGTTTTTTGCAGGCTGAGAAGAAACACAAGAGCTTCCAGGAATTGGATCGCTTTATGCACTATTACACACGCTTTAAGAACCACGAGCACAGCTACAAGGTAAAAATAGAAAAGAAAAGAGAAAAAAACTACAAAAATCTGCATGATTTCACACAGTCATACATAGTCATCGGCTACAGGAAATGCCATGAAGTCTGGTTCACAATGCAGCTTAGTCTGGACAACAACCACCTTGACTAGAGGTTGTCTAAATGGCATTTAAAGTGAAAAACCACCGTTTTTGTTTTGACCTGCTGTTTATGAATCATATGGTTAGTGATCAGACATTTGGCAGTCTGTGGATTGACATTAAATGTGACAAAATGACCCAGAGGTACATGGTCTTCATCTCTTCCTACAGCTAGAAGAACGTCTGCTTAAGACGGCCAAAGACAAGATGGAACAACTGAGCAAAGTTTTGAGTGGAAGTAAGATGCAAACCCACACTTACATAATCAGTGTTAATTAATTATTTCTAAGCTGTGATAATGCATTAACAACCTTGTATCAGTCTGTTGAATTTACAGACTGGAAGCACTCTATAGAGAATACAACTTGCCTTTATATTCACACAGTGATTCCTTCTACATTTAGCAGTATATCAAGTTTAATACTTAGTGTTGTAGACGTTTTAAATTAGATATTGACTCCTGTATTGTATTACTGTGTTGTTGCAGGAGAAGGTGGCCCTCCAGATACTACTTTCATTGAAGATGCAGTGCATGAACTACTTAAGACTCGTCGTATTCTCAAGTGCTCTTACCCTTATGGGTTCTTTCTGGAGCCCAGAAGCACAAAAAAGGAAATATTTGAACTTATGCAGGTTAGTAATACAGATGCTAGGTATGGGATATGCTTACTGTGTATGTTTCTGAATTCGTGACAGCTTACTTTTATTGCTCTTGTTAGACTGACTTGGAAATGGTGACTGAAGATCTTGCACAGAAAGTCAACCGGCCTTACCTCCGCACGCCTCGTCACAAGATAATCCGCGCTGCCTGTCTGGTGCAACAAAAGAGGCAGGAGTTTCTGGCCTCCGTGGCAAGAGGTGTAGCGCCCAACGATTCCCCCGAAGCCCCTCGACGCAGGTAAGGGTCTTTTCCTCAATTACGGGCTGCTTAAAAATAGACAAAAAAGCTAAATAGAAACCTTGAAATATATGTATTTTAAAAATAGATTTTTTGAAAACGGTATTAAAAAATATTAATCCAGTGTTAAACTCTATTTTTTAAAAGACAGAAAACACATTTCTATGAAGGAAAGGTTTTGATTTGCTACTGTATTTTAAAAGTAGTAGTGTATTTCCAAAAATATTTTTTCAAATGCAAATGCAGGATCACATGGGACCTACTTTTTTGTTTGCGTTTACAGTTTTGCCGGTGGAACATGGGACTGGGAGTACTTGGGTTTCTCTTCTCCCGAGGTAACTCTTTTGTTTGGTTTGTTTTAAGACTTTGGGAATAGTTTGTGTCTTTGGTAAATCTTCTTAGCTGGTGTATGGTGCCTGACGTTTTGGCAGTGCATACCGGCCTATATAACAAGATTCAGTCCTGTTGCAGCAGTTGTGAATGTGTGAGACCTTTAATGTTAAACAGTGTACCGCTATTTTGTTCTAATCTAAAGATCCAGAGGAATCATGCCTTTCTCGGAGGAATTGATCCGAGAGAGCACTGTCAGTATACAGGAAGCCATCCGCAGGTATCAAAGAATCCTCATTAGATCCCATCTCAGGAACGTCTACACAACCAGTGGAATGGCACCTGTCATGTACTCTCCATCACTGATGTCATTGTCCACTTTTATTTGGGCGCATGAATTATTTTTTTCTGTTCATATTCTGTTGACGCTGTTCATATATTTCAGATGATTGCTGTGCACTCCAGACAAAGAATTCTTATGCGGTTAACGTCATCTGGAGACAGAGATCTTTTTCTTTTCTGTTAATGTATCCCGAACATTGTCTTCTAAAAGATGCCTTTGGTGATGCAGCTTCAAAAGGCAGTTTCCTGCTTTTTGCTTTGACTTTTCCATGAAAGGTCATGAAATATGCGTTTTTGTAGATGTTTTAAAGTGAACCAGGCCACCACTTCAGTCTGTATTACTGGTTGCTGCTCTTCTTTTAAAATCATGTGTGCAGGCTATGGTGAAATTTTTTTTTGCTCTAGATTTATGGCTTGTAGAAAGTAATAGTAGTTATGCACTTTATTCAACCTTTTTTTTTATTATTTTTGATGCTTGAGCGGTACTTATCAGGAATGTTTTTCCTAAATGTACTTTATTTATTTATTTTTGCTGTCATTACTGCATGGTAACTGCATGCAGCTTCAGTTTGGTTTAGATTTAAGACTTTTTTTTTTTTTTTTTTTTTTTTCTTCACAGTTTGTCGACCTGTGGTGAAAATAAAGTTGGAAGAAGTGCAGTATAGATCAATTATGATTGGTGATTAAATCTTAAATAGCTTATACTGACACATATACAACGAAATGCCATATATTGTTGGTTTTGTAGTAAATTTCATTACATAGAGGATATGTACATGATTTGTGGAGCTTAGTTAGTTTTGCAAAAAATGAAAATTCTGGGATCTTTTACTCACCCTCCCTCATGTAGTTTCAAATGCTTTGTCTATTTATTTTCATGGAATGTAAAATGAGAACCTTTAAATGATGCTGGTCACTCTTTTCCATGCAGATAGTATGAATGAGATTGGAGCTTTTAAGATTTAATAATACAAAACACCTATATTATATTATATTATATAGCTGTTTTTATATATATATATATATATATATATATATATATATATATATATATATATATATATATATATATATATATATATATATATATATATATATATATATATATATATATATAAACATTACTAAAAGTTATCCTTAAGGGTTTTGAGTGCCAAGTTGAGTAATAATGCCATCATTTTCCTTCTTGTTTTGAACTATTCCTTTAAAAGCCTTCTTGAGTTTACTCAAAGCGTCTGTCTGTTATTCTGACATGACGATGCCCTGAACTTTGATGCTGCCACACAGCAGAATCCCTGTAGAGAGCTGTAGGGTTCCTCTGAGAGTCTGGCTTTTATTCACAGGGTCCGGTGGGAATGCTGGTGCACCTCTTGAAGCAGCTTTGAAATGGTGTTTTGTGTTGTAGGCATATGCTGAGTTCCAGTACAGACGCAGACACAGGCAGCGCAGGAGAGGAGACATGGGCAGCCTCCGCAGCAACACACCAGAACCTGATGACCTAGGCCACAGCAGTTTAGGTATGTTTTCCATGAATGTGTTTTCATTTTGGTGCCCATATTTGCTGCTACATGTAAGCATTTTGTTGCTCCATTGCTTAAGCAGCTGCGAGTGCAGTTTTCACATTGTTTTTGCTGTCCTCTGCACACTGAAGTCAGCAGAAAATACACTGTAAACCAATTTATCACCACTTCATTTTGCAGTATAGGCTTTTTTTTGGGAGAAATATAAATAAATGCAATGAATCTCTTACTCGTTGTTTGAGAAAAGATGTCTGTCAGGCCATATGTTCTGCTTATGATGACATGGCACACTGAACAACACATGCTGTACTGTAAATCTGATCGAATCCAAATCCCAAATACTTTTAACTGTGGTAAACTGCCAAACGTTTTATTTTCTGTTGAAATGTTTAGGTGATGTATTTGTAATATACACATTCGTTCTGATGAAGTTGCAATTTAGTACATTTAGAAGATGTGAACTTTAAATGTGACATTGAATAGCACTGTAGTTAAAGTTATGGTCACACTTTATTTTAGGCAGTGTTAATTTTGACACAAAATTTTAATTTAGTTTTAGTCTTAGTCTTTTGACTATAATTCTTTTTAGTTTTAGTCAAGTTTTAGTCATCTGATTTGTTTTAATTTTAGTCTTATTTTAGTCGACTAAAATTGCTTGGTATTTTAGTCGACTAAAATTGCTTGGTATTTTAGTCGACTAAAATAAGACTAAAATCAATAACAGATTTACTAGACAATTTTTTACAGCTGGTATAGGAAACAAACTTAACCAAAATATATAAAACACAAATTCAACTTTATTTCAACACAACTGTGTCTTTATTTCGATTCAAAAGCTTTTATGCAGCAACAAACACTGTCATGATAATGTAAACAATAACTAGCTGCCAATTGACCATCAATAAAAGGAAAATAACGTTAGGTCCAGGACATTAAAGCTTACAGCTGAGCTGAACAATAAGTGCATAAATTTAAAGTAAATATTTAATAAGTTGGGTGGATAAAAAAAGTAAAAAGATTTTATTCATTTTATTCACAAGGTATTCATTTGTCTAGCAATATTGTATGTTTTAAATGCTACAATATTGCTAGATTAGTATGTATAATGATAGGATTTGAACATTCACGTTTCACATGACTAATATAGAAATATTTGTGATATTGTCAACAAGTAGAACATTATAAAATATACTAAACATTGGTATTAATCAAATGTATGTATCATAATATTACGTATTAGTATTGTGCTCTCATCTAACTTGAAGAAGGGGCTATTTTACAGTACTTTTCAGTTCGTAATATTTAATGCTACAACACCTACGCACTGCAGTCTTCCAATTTTGCTTAGCTCAATAAACAAAAGAACATCGTTGTGAAATTACATTTGAGAAAATGTCCGGGTGGCTCGTGTGTAAATGTCTTTTCAAATTGGTTGTGTTGCCACGAATGAGCGTGCTTTACGCTTTGTTTTGTTTTGTTCGTCGTCAAACGTGAAGTGAGCTGTGGACATTTTGTCACTCTTTTAGACATCACCTCTTCGAATGCCGTCTTCCCGGGAGCTCATTTAAAAACTGAAAACCTTCGCTTCATATCTCAATAAGTCAGGCTCTGATTGGTTCTCTTCTCTAATGCAGTCTCGCCTGTTCTGTTTTGCCGGTTCTTTTGCTCATTCTTCGCATCTCTCCCGTCTGCTGATTTGATTTTCGTCACAGTCTATTTTCGTCTCGTCCTTTATTCGTTGACGATAATGTCAATCAATTTAGTCATAGTTTTAGTCTCCATCAGTGCCTTCTATTTTAGTTTTCGTTTCGTTTTCGTCCGCAAAAATATATTTGTGACGAAAATAATGACGAAAATATTTAGTCAACGAAATTAACACTGATTTTAGGGTCCAATTCTCACTATTAACTAACCATTAACTATGACTTTTGCCTCAATTAACTCCTTAGTTGCTGCTTTTTCCAGGATTATGGATGTCATGCATTATATGTACTTTTATTAGCACTAATAAACAGCCAATATGTTAATAATAGACATGCTAATAAGCAACTAGTTATCAGTGTGAATTGGACCCTATACTAAAGTGTTACCCAAACATAAACCTTCAAGATTATTATGCAACATTAACTGAGAAATCATGGGTCGCAAATCCTTGTGTTTTTCGCACCATCACCATTGATATCAATGGTTTTGCAGTGGGTAGAGATCCTTGCAATAAAAGAACAAAACTGTACCAGCAATCTAAACTAAACGAAACATTTTCCATTTGTCGTCTTTTACAGACACTCCAGAAATTGGCGGTGGTCAGAGACTGGGTCTGCCCATGGTGAGTTGAGACCCTCTTGACAGAGGTTATGTGGTGAAACAGCTGAGAGTAACATCTGATCTTTTACCTTTCAGCCTCACAGTTCCCTGGATGAGGATGATCCGAATATCCTGTTGGCTATCCAGCTGTCCCTGCAGGAGTCTGGGCTGACTGCAGCCAGTGCTGGCGTTGATGCACAAGAGATCATTGCAAACGAAGCATCTCTGGGGGCTATCGGATCATCCCTGCCCACACGGCTGGACCCGGTGCTGTGCGGGATAGACGTGCCCCGTGCTGCCCTGAGCAGCTCCGAGCTGTTAGAGGTGGGTGACAGCCTAAAGAAGCTCGGTAATATCAGTGGCCAGAACGTCCCTCTGCGTTTCGACAATCTCAACAATCCTTCCTTTGAGTCTGCTGAGGGTCCCTTCCAAGCTCCTTCGGGACATATGGAAACCTCGGATTTCGATTCTGACAACGCCAACCTACTAGGAAACATCATGGCTTGGTTTCATGACATGAACCCGCAGAACATCAATTTGGTCCCTTCGGCTGGTGAATTCGGTGCTCAGTCGGCAAGGATGACATCAGAGCCGACTGAGTGCACCGTTCCACAGTGGACAGCTGGGGGCGATGGAGAGGCAGAGCAGCAGTTTGACTCCGGTATCGTCACAGGAGAACGTGAACCCATCCGGCCGACCCAATTAGACCTGGTAGGCCTCGATATGTGTCTGGTACCTTCTGCTGCGTCCGTCGAGTTGGGCGAAACTCCGAGCGGTTTGAACCCGTGTCACTCTGACACCCCAAAATGTGACTCAGACCCCGACCAGCCTAGCAGTAGCTCCTCTGAATGGGAGGGTCAAGTACACCTTGTATGAAATACTGACTTCACTTACTAGCTAAGCCACTTTTTTTTAAATGATGCCGGATTCAATCGATTAATCACGATGAGAAGCTTTGTATTGTCAGATATGTAGAAATCGAAACCATTTTTGAGTACTCGCTCAGTACTCGTGTGTTTCAGGCCTTTGTGCTCATGAGGCACGTGTTCTTTGCTCACTAAAAAACTCGTTCCGGTTCTGGAGTGTTAAACAATTTTAGTAGAGACAGCAACTGAAACAGAAAGCGCCATGAAGACGGGACAGGAAGTGATGTAGTTAGAAAAATCTACTGTATAAAACAGGACGACATTCAGTGCGAGTTTGACTGATTAAATAGGATGTAATAGATACTGTAGGTGCCAAAAAACACTGGCTAGCACACGCCGAGCGGACGGTGTGCTGATCGTGCCTGCTGCTGAGGGGCTAGCCGCCCTATAGAGTACACTATCCTTCCTTTAAACTAGATTTGTAGTATTAGAGAAGTACACAGCAGCATCACGCTCCGAGGAGCAGGGCTGATAATCACAGAAACTAAATGAACCGTAATTCTAGTTGCAGTCGACTTTTCTTTTTTCTGGTCATGCGTAATCACTGTAATCCGTCACCGGTTAATTAGAATGGAAAGTACCGGCGAGGTTAAACTCAGTTCAGGAGCGCCACGCCGGATCTGGAAAACGTTTTGTCTTCGCAACTTATCACCGTGCCTTTTCTGTGAAACTTCTCTTTATTTATAGCCGCTCTCTTGCGCTCGGAGCCCAGAGTGGGGGAATTTCCGATACGAACCGTAATTCGCAAACTGAGCTCAATGTTTTTTTAAATACATTTTTATACATGCTTGTTTGTTTGTTTGTTCTTCAGCATGACTCTGGCCCCTTCTTCCAGGTTGTTTTTAAAGCAATTAGTAAAAAAATAAAAATAAAATATAAATATTAATGAACTCTGAAACATTTACGGATCAAATCCCTTTATATTTAATACGATTCTATTCATTGTGTTAAGATGTGATTTCCACATGGCCACAAAGTAAAAATCAAACTCTTAAATGTAAATGTCGGATAAAAATCCGTTGATGTTTTCCCGGTGCATTTCATTTTATTTTTTCTATTAAAAACCAAATTTTCTCATGGTCTCATCTACGGATCTTTCAGTAGAGGCCAAGGCATTTCATTTTGATGAAAAGCTGTTTCATATTATTTCTATATCTGGTAAAACTCAACAATTATGATTTTTTTTAACTGTGGTATTTCATTACAATAAATTATGGAAATGAATTTTCTATTTATTTGAAATTGAATGTCCTTAAAAAATGAATGAAGATATTTATATATATATATATATATATATATATATATATATATATATATATATATATATATAGATATATATATATATTTATATATATATATATATATATATATATATATATATATATATATATATATATAAACATGGTGCCACTTTTCATTATTTGCTTATAACTTAAATCTGTCTGCTGAATAATTCCTAAAAGCCATTCAAACCAATTAACAATGTTGTTGAATTGCTTCAGTTTTCATGTGAACACCTGCCACACTTTTCATCTGATGAAACGGCTAAATCACAGCAGCACTAAGTTTTAAGCACTTCATAAAATGTAATGCACAAAATTAGCTCCCATTTCAGCTATGGAATAGCCTGTTATAGCTCATAGGCTTGCCGTTATGTTGGTGGTTTCAGCTGTGGGTTCGACTGAGCAAGGGGCCTGATGTTTTACTGTGGCTTGATGTCGTATGTATGTTGATTCTGGCCTAATGTCCGAATGCAGTTTTGCGCTGCGTAAACTTTTCAAAGTGAAACTGAAGACAAACCTGTCCGATAAGTGTTTTTTTTTTTTTTTTTCATTCCATTTGTCAAAGTTTGGGGGAGTTTTTCTGTATGTGTAGTTTGTATGTGGGATCGGAATGGCTTTAGTTCACTTAATCGCAGTATTTCTCCGGTCTAATGTATGTTGCCAAAGGTTGAGGTGAAGCTAATGTCTGTTCAAAGTAAGCAGATGGAAGATTTCAAACATCTGTCCAGACATGACAAAAAAAAAAAAGTGATTGACAAAAGTTGTCCTTGATGTGACTGTATGTTGTGCATTAAGTAATTATAATAAAAATAGATCATGTTTTCTTGACAAAAGACCGTTCAAGTGTCGAAGCTATTGTTTGGGGGTGGGGGGGGGGGAGCACATTTTGTAACCCATTACAGATTTTATATTGTTACGCACCTAATCCTTGAAATGGTATTTGCACTTTCATAATCTTTACTTGATACATTCCCAATTTATATGGAAAATGCAAATGTATGATGTTTGGTCAATGAATTGGACTGATTTGAGTGTGAATCTCAATAAAGTTGCTAAGACAAGTTCAGTTGTAAAAGTTGTATAATTCTTTCAACAAAACATTGCACAGTGCAAAAGCAACATATGATAATAATAATTATTATTATAATGAGAATGTGTTTATTAAAAGCTATTTAAAGGCAAGTGGCTGCTACAAATAATATTTTTCTTATTCTTCTAATTGAGATCAAGATCAAGTGGAAATGTTATGACAGTGTTCTCCTGTCTTGAGCATCAGCCCCTCTAGTGGGTACAAATAGAATGACACTTCCTGCTTTCTTTGACTGTAACTTTTCATAAAGTGAACCTTGTAAAACAGTAGTTTTATAAAAATAAATCTTATATTATATTATTAACATAATATTTGGTGTTCCAGTCAGTTTGTGTATCATTTTTATATCAGGGACATGCAGAATGATTGGCCAGAAAAAAAGAAGAAGAAATTATGTTTCTATTTATTGACTTGGTTAGATGCCTAAGGGTCAGGAGTTGGGGGAATACCAGGAGCTCACAAGCACAGTGACTTTACTGAATAAAATGTCAGATGGGAGGAAGTTTCTATATTTGCAAACTGCTGTTTGAATTACTCTAGGGCCAGTTTTATGAGAAAGACTGGGTCATTTTGTGATCTGAATGTCCGATTTAGGACAAACAAGAATTTACTTTCCATTACTGAATACTACAGTATCTCGAAAACATTTGGATCTGCACATTCAAACATGCATCGAAAGACTTATTACTTAACATATTTTAGATAACACAAGAATAAACCATGCTTTTTTTTTTTTTTTTATGAAAACAAGCTAGTTTTAATAAGGATATAAATCAATAGTCCCATAGTTAATGTGAAGAACTACTGTAAGGAAATGGAGAAAACAAGTGTTTTTATTGTGCAACTAACAATGTGAAAGTGACAGTACTTGATAGCATTGCAGCATTGGATGAAAGTAGTTTCAAGCACTTGAACAGACCAGCGGTCATGCACCAGCGCTCCAGTAGAGAGTAGTAAGTTCCCAGAGAATGAGAGAAGGTTTCGCCTCTTTTCTTTGAATTGCTCTGGCACGAGGGCGTCTGTGTTACTGGCAAGCACTGTTGGCACTCTCCGTCCCAAACTCATGGAAGCAATTCAAGGTATCATTTAGAGGAGGAGGAGGAGCTCAAAAGTTCCTCAAGAGGCCATTAAAACATGTCAGCAGGACATCCTGTGTTTGATTCCCACAGTCAAAACCAATTCGAGGTGAATCATCTAGTTTTGAAAGGCACATGAAATTGCTGCTATTGTATTTCTGTATTTATGGAGATTCATCCCTCATGTTTGCATGGGGCTATTTATAACTATATGTGAATACAAAATAGTTTGACAGTCGTTTGTTTTGTTCTCTCTCATTGGGGTGCTTTACTGGCTCAGCTGGAATTGATTCGAAGGAAGGGTTTCGCGCACTTTTTCCCATGAAAATCTCTTTAATTCTAGAACTGAGCTGAACCGTTGTCATTCATGCAACACTCATGCATCTAGTTGTTCATTAAATGTTTTGCGTTTGGAATCGCTTATTTGTTTACTTCCTAGTATTACTTCATTTTGAGACTGTACGATTCAAGGATTTCTTTCAACTTAAAAGAGCAGAAGTGAACTGAGAGAGATCGCACTTGACACTTACTAAGTGATCCATGCATAATCGGGAAGGAGGGTTTCCAGACCGTCTGAATTGTCACTTTAATTATGAGCGATATCTCAGATTTAGTCATTGCACAACAGAAAAGCAGCCTGATAAATGGATGAATAAGGATGACTACTTGTCTGAGCAAACAGTGCAAAGATCTTATCCTGTTTATGATCATACTGCCTTTGAAACTAATATTGTGCAACAGGATAGATACTTTTGACAGATAAACTGTAAAAAGTTGTGTGGCAAATTAAGTATTCCATTAAGCCTCAGTTACAATGCATTATTTTATTTGTTGTTTGTTTGATTGCGTTTGTTGTTTTCTGGTTAGTTGTCGGTTGTAGATTACTTAGAAATTATAATCCATTACTTACTCCAAATTACATTCAAGTAAAAAAAAAAAAAAAAGGAAAAAAAAATTAAATGTTGAGAAAACACTGAAATTATTTTTGTAAATCAAGTGGTCAAATAATGTGTGCTCTAATCAGAAAAAACAAAATCGTAGTCTGATTATAAGCATTTCTAATTACAAGTATTTAAGTTTTGGATTACATAATTCAGAATACATGTAATCAGTTAATACTCCGTACTGTCTAATACACAAATGTGAGGAACAGACCAAATAAAAATCATTATTCAATAACATCTTTGACATCTGCCCTCCTTGGCACGTTCAAAGAACAATGTTGGATTTGTGAACGAATAGTGGAATCAGATCTTTTCCATCTGAAACTGATTTAGTGTGATTTTCTTCTTAAAGGGGTCATGGGATGCTGCATGCACTTTTACAAATTGTTTGAACTGAAATGTGTGTTAGCAGTGTGTGTACACATCCACCCTACAATGATAAAAATGTTCAATAAAAGTAAACTGTCCTTCAAAGAGCGGCAGAAGAGAGGGGCGGGGTCAGCAGAGCTCATTAACATTGAAAGGAAACTGCAACGAAATGGCTTGCTCTGAAAAGAGCTGTTTTTGACAGGGTAAAAAGGTGCTTTTTACACTACCATTGAGAATTTTAACCAAATTATGTTACAAACTTTTCATTAAGACCCTAAAGAATCATATCAACTTGTGGAAAATGGGCACCCGATGACCCCTTTTAAACCCATCGAAATCTTTGAATGACCAAACTTTAGATCCTAAATTCTAAACGACTACCTACAAGCTGCAAATTAGAACTTTATTGAGGCAAAAGTCATAGTTAATAGTGAGAATGGAACTTTAAAATAAAGAGTGACCATATTAACATATTCACTAGGAAAAATATGTTTGCTTTTTTAAAGAGGGGTCAAAAATCATCATATTTGCATTATTTGTTTTCTGTTTGACAGCACTTGTTTTTAGAAATAAAAATGTAAAAGTAAAAATGTTCCAGATATATATGTATATATATATAAATGCAACACTTTCTAATAACAAACTCCTTAAATGTTTGTTTTTTTATCATTATAATTGTTTAACAATAAAAACAATAAAATATACTGTATACACTACCGTCCCAAAATTTAAGGAGATTTTTGGGAAGATTTTTACCCAGTTTTTGAAGAAGTCTCTTATGCACATCAAGGCTGCATTTATTTGATCAAAAATACAATTACATTTGTGAAATATTATTGCAATTAAAAACTATTGTTTTAATACATTTTAAAATGTATTTTATTCCTGTGATGGCACCCATGTGTCATAGAAATCTTTCTAAATATTGGTGCGCAAGACACATTTATTATTATTATTATTATTATTATTATTATTAAAAACAGTTGTGCTGCTTAAAATTGTTGTGTACACTATGATAACATTTATTTCAAATAGGAAACTTTTTGTAACATTATCCATGGTTTTACTGTCATTTAATTTTTTTGTGCATCCTTGGTAAATAAAAGTACTAATTAAAAATATTTTATTTTAGGATGTGAAAGAATATTAAGGAAGTGACTCTCATCATATTTAAATGACTATATGCATTTACTAATATTTGTACCAAATGTATAGTCTTTGACCTTTTGAAGAAATCAATTGAGAGCTGTGAAGACATCTGATATGACTGATGTCTATAGCGTCTACAGCTGAAAGACTATAATGTTATTTCAAAGGGCAATGTGTAATAACTGATTTATGTCTCCTGGACTCCAGTGAAGGTACCAGAAGATCATTCTCTGCAGGGAAAAACTAAATCCTGTATGTAAACTACCTAGGTCATACCTTCTGCCCTCTAACACCAGCCACATGGGGAAATTGCAAGCACATGTGGTTTTGATAGGGACGCAGTGTTAGTCCTGCTCCATGCTTTCTCAGAGCAGTTACCACAGAGCAGGACTGTTACATGGGCAAAACCAGCCCAATCTCACAGCGACCACATGCAGAGAGGACTGAAAAATCAACACACATGTTTGGCGTATTATGAAGGAGATCTCAGCGTATTAAGTTGAGGCCCCATGCTTCTATGTTTCATGGTGGAAGCGCTGTTGACCTGACCATCGGGGTCCATCACTGAAAGCTTGATCATTTGATGGAGGAGAACTAAATTGACAGATGTTTAAAATTAGTTGGAACTACTTCAGGTTTCTGCTTTGAAAGTACACATTTACCACATTGATGCACCAGTCTGGCTCCAGGTTTTAATGTAGTAGTTCAGCCAAAAATGAGAAATTCAGTTATCATTTACACATCCTCATATTATTCCAAACATGTATGACTTTCTTTCTTCTGAAAAATATTTGTAAAAATGTGTGACACTTTATTTTACAGTGTCATTCACTCTAAGGAAAAACATACAAATGCTGCCACCGGGTGATGCTGATTATTGCCCCAGTGACTGCCTTTGTAAAAAAAAAAAAATAATAATAATAATTCTGAGTGTTGTTACACGCACTTACTATATTAATAACAGTACATTATGCATAATTACAAGCAACTAACCCCAAACCAAACTCTAATCTTAACCATAACCCAGTGTACATGTTGTTAATTAATATTATTCAGTTATTTTGTATAATTGTGTAACTGCACTGTAGCCAGGCCACCTTAAAATAAAGTGTGACCAAATGTGTGGATGCATGAAAGTTCATAGGGTCCATAATACCTTCGTTGGTGTTTCCGAAGGAAGCAAAAATTATAAATTTTACCAACATTCAAATAGTTAATTATTAATTGAAACATAAATAAGCAAAAACAACCTGTGAAAACTGTTATGAAAACTTCAACTGAAATAACATAAATTCTATTGTGCTTTGGGGGGGGGGGGTGAAATGCTCATTTTCACTCAATATCCTGTTAATCTTAAATACCTATAGAGTAGTACTGCATCCTTCGTATCTCCAAAAAGTCTTTAGTTTTATTATATTTATAAGAGAAAAATAGTCTGTGCCGATTTTTTTTCGGAAAAACACGACCGGCTGGAGGCGTGACGTGTGGGCGGAGCTAAAGAATCACGAGCGCCAGTAGGCTTTTGCGTTGAGAGCGTTTGGAAGCTCTGACATTACCTTGAGGAAAAAACCATCATCCAAAATAAACCATGGCTAACAGTCAGATTCAGCCGTTTATTTATGATCCAGAATCAGATCCCGAGGCTGAAACTGAACGAGAGCAGCAGCAGCAACAACTCGCTCCGAGCGGGGCTCGAACCCGGGTCTCCGATGGGAGGGGACGCACTAACAAGGAGGCAGAGATATTTTACACAGTTTTATTCACCGCCTGCGGTTCCAACACACGATCGTGACCCTTTTTCGTTGGGATTGCATCATCCTTAAGAAATAAACGATGTGCAAATCCGTCGTCAAACTGGGCCTTGTTTGTAAAACAAGCATCTTCGAAATGCAGGGAACAAACAAAAACACTTGCACAACTCCGTCGATGCTCTTTAAAAATAAACTCCATCCACTGGTCCCTTAATGTTTTTTTTTTTTTTTTTTGGTAATCTGTGCAGGGTTGTCTTGCCCTCACAACCAAAAACACACTTCTTTTGGTGACATTTCGCTCTCGCGCTGATCAGTGAATGTCTGTGCTCTCAGTGCTCTGCTATACAGGAGCGCGCGCTCTTCCGGCAGAAGTGCGTCAGGACCCATATAAGGAAATTCCGCTCCATCTAACGTCACACAGAGCCATACTCGAAAAAAACTTTCCGAAACTTGTGACAAACCGGAAGGAGTATTTTGGGAACAAAAATACTCCTTCAAACGTACAACTTAATTTTTGAAACTTTGTCCATGTTTAGCATGGGAATCCAACTCTTTAAAAGTATAAAAAACTCAGTATGCATGAAGTTTAGTTATTTGTTGCGTTTAATTATGTAGTTTTACCTGTCCCACTTTCTGTGGAATGAAGTTCAGGTCAGATGTATTACAGTAGCTGCTTTCTGCCTAAACCAAAGGAAGGTTTTCTGCAATAATGTGTTTACTTACCCACCATATTCATACCTAAAATTAACATATGCACTGGACAAAATATTTAGGGTGTGTTTTATGCTTAAAGGGTTAGTTCACCCAAAAATTAAAATGAATGTCATTAATGACTCATGTCGTTCCAAACCAGTGAGCCCTCCATTTATCTTCGGAACACAGTTTAAGATATTTTAGATTTTGTCCGAGAGCTTTCTGTCCCTCCATTGAAGCTGTGTGTACGGTCTACTGTCCATGTCCAGAAAGGTAAGAAAAACATCATCAAAGTCGTCCATGTGACATCAGAGGGTCACTTAGAATTTGTTGAAGCATCAAAAATACATTTTGGTCCAAAAATAGCAAAAACTAGAGAGTTCAAAACACTGCAGTGTAGTGATGTCCGGTTTGCTATTTTAACCATTTTAAACGATTCAGTTCGATTTGGTGAACTGGTCCAAGAAGATCCGGTTACATCGAGTTATTTGTTTGCGAACTGGACATCACTAAACTACAGTGAACTCACTCATAATAGACCCGGAAGAGAAGACAATGCTGAATAAAGTTGTATTTTTTGTTAATTTTTGACCAAAATGTATTTTTGATGCTTCAACAAATTCTAACTGACCCTCTGATGTCAACTACATCGACTACTTCGATGACGTTTTTATTACTTTTCTGGACATGGACAGTATACAGTACATTTTCACTGGAGGGACAGAAAGCTCTCGGACTAAATCTGAAATGTTTTAAACTGTGTTCTGAAGATGATAAGAGGTCTTACGGGTTTGGTACGACATGAGGGTGAGTTATTAATGACATAATTTTCATTTTTGGGTGAACTAACCCTTTAACTTGAGTAAGAACAAAATTATTTGTTCTTAAATATGAATGAAAACATTCAATTTAACTTTCTCGTAGACACATTGTTACAACACTAGATTAGTTTTAAAATAAATTATAAACTGTTTCTTAAATCACTGCTTTGATTATTGTTTTGCAAGATAGAACCTTATAATTCCTGCAATATCTGCTTTTGACCTGTTAAAAAATCCCCATTTACAAATCTGAGAGGATTTTGTATTGTACATTTAGAATACATTTGTCATCTGTCATTTTCTTATATGAAAGTGGTTTTACCCATATCGGTTTTGCTATACTGAATGCAAAAATTTGATGCTCAATATCTCAAAATCGGCTAGAATGCAGATAGAAAAACTGATGTGGGAAACAATCCTATCAGACCTTTTTTAATCTCTTGGAAATTCCTTTTCATTTTCACCCAAAAGATGGCTTGCAAGAAGATTGTTCAAAAACTTTTTCACAGATGTTGATTTTTGAGTCCATCATATTTCTTTTTTATGTGTCTGATGGGACAAAGTTGAACTTCCAATAGCAGATAGTTCCGAATGGCCTGTGAGAACATATTTTTACTTTTGTTGAGACTAAAATAGTTATCTGGTCTTTGTTGTACACCACACAGAGTAACTTCAATTTCTTGAAGTCTTTGTGTGGATGTTTACTTAGGTTTCTCATGTTCTTAGTCATAGTGAATGTCTGGAACGCACCACTAATACTGTAGGTGTGAAAGAAGATCCTTATCACTGATGTATCCTTTGGCATTGAAATCAACTCCCTAATGTGAACAAAATCCCAATGGTGTCAGAAACCACTGTTATTGCCTTTTTCTTTCTATGACAATGAGTGTAAAATCTTTGTGGTTGTAAATGTTTGTGGTTCAACAAAGGACAGACGGGAAACATTCTTAATTTATTTTGTCCTGGTGATCAAAGCAACTGGAGGACCATTTGGTAAGAGCAAATAAAACAGGTCAGATGCAGCTCTCCCATGTCTTCAACAAAATCTCGCTGTTTGTATGGGAATCAAACCTTTAAGGTCCCCTTCTTCGTGATCCCATGTTTCAAACTTTAGTTCGTGTGTTATGTTGTTGTTAGAGTATAAATAATATCTGTAAAATACTAAAGCTCAAAGTTCAATGCCAAGCGAGATATTTTATTTACCAGAATTCGCCTACAAAAAACGACCCGTTTGGACTACAGCCCTCTAGTTCCTGCAGTAATGACGTCACTAAAACAGTTTTTTTGACTAACCACCGCCCACATGAATTCACAAAGCGTGGTCTTGTTGCGCTCCGACGGAGAAGAAGGAAGAGCTGTTTGTTTTTGTCGCCATGTCGTTAAAACACTGTTATTTTCATCTCCAATGAGTCCAGTCATCTTTGTTTGGGCTTCCCAGGGACGCTGTACTTGGAGATTAATGGTTACAATTTATGTTTAACTCGGTTCCCGAAAATTATAATCCACATGTAAAACTATGTGCAGCTCATTTTGCTGAGGACAGCTTGCTGAGGACAACGTTCTCAATCTCAATCAGTTTAATGCTGGATTCGCACAAAGATTATTCTTGAAAGATGGAGCAGTTTCCTCTTTGCCTGGAGAAGGCGTTGTTTATGGACCACAACCGGTAAGTGTATTTTATTATTTAAGTTGGTGCGTTTAACAGTTTCTGTAACTTATTACACAAAGGGCAACGCTGTTTAGCTTTGTTAACTACTGTAGATGTTAGGGCTGTGAAAAAAACGAGTGCGATTTTCATGCGCATCTCGTCAATAAAAACGCTCCTGTGACTATAAATACATCTCCAGCACCTGCGTTCTAGTCCAATCATGTTTGCAGGAGGGCCGCGTGCTCTCAGCTGCTGTCGAATCACAACACAGGTACCGCTGGCCCAATCAGAACTCGTAACGTATTTCTGGAGGAGAGGCTTCATAGAACAAGGAAGTCATCAGCCCGTTTTTGTGACAGTGAAAACAGTGGTATACAGATAGGTGAATTTTGTGAAAAATACTGTTTTTTTTTACACTTGAAACATTAACACGTTATATTTCACATTGTAAACACAATCAAAGCCTCAAAAAAGCACGTAAAACGGGACCTTTACGTTTTGTTTTTGTTTTGTTTATTTGTTATGAACTATAACCATGTAATTAATGTAATCTAAACATCTGATATATCATTTCTGTGATCTCAAAGTAAACCTTAAATGTGAATAAATTAATGAACAGTAATTGTTGTCATCTGATGGAGATTGGAATGAAAGTATGTCCACATTCCTTGAATCTTTGTTAAATACTGCTTCAGTAGATTTTCATATTGTTTAAAAAAAATTATTTTGCATTAATGTTCAGAGTTAATAAGCATAGGATGCACTGTTTGAGTGTGATGGTGGATACAGATGTTGAAGAGTTAGATTACTTACACCGGACAATCATAACTTCTAAAGACTTTGAATATAATGCACAAATTTATTTATATTTTTATATTAGGTTGCTTTATAAAATATAAAAATTAAATGATGACAGAATTTTGTATTCATTTTAGCATTTTAAGGTTTAGGCTTTGGCAAAGTGATGTAATCCTTCTAAATCAGTTAAATACAACATAGGAATTCATACAGAACTGAAGAAGCAATTTTAATATCAAATTAGGTATGCATTCAATAAAGGTAGTGCAAATAAATATGTTAATGTAGTTCATATAAATTTAATAAAATCAACCCTATTAATGCCATTAATTAAATATTTCTCAATCTTAGAAGGATTCAATTTGTTTTACATCTATACAGTTGTTTATATGTAAAAGGCTTACACTTTAAATTGTCAATGTTAGTAATATCAATCCAAACGTGAATAAAAATGTGTGTGCTAGAACCACAATTTACATATGATTAATGAGATCACATTGTGCAAAGAGTGTGAAGGCCTTAAAAAAATGGTATACACAATAAATACAATAAATGATAAACAAATCAACCCTATAAATATAAATATAAATTACTGTTAACTGTATACTAACTCTCCAAACCTTTACTCATTGGTCAAAATAATATCTTTGAATTATTTTCATTTTGGGGCTTTTCTCAATAAATACATGCGCATGCAATTGGCATATCATGCAATTATTATTATTGTTGTTTTTATTAATATTATTACATTTAAAAATATATATTTGAAAGCATTATGAACATTTAATTTAATTTAATTTAATTTAATTTAATTTAGGGTTAGGGTTAATTAACAGGGGTTGACTACTGTGCTTTACAGAGAAAAAAAGAAAAGTAACACATAAAGAAAATAAAAACTTTATTAAGATTTGTTGAATGCCCGGATAAGAAGGTAAAATTTTAACCAGTTAAGGAAGTAATACGTTCACATTTTTGGACTCCAGTTAAAAATCTGGCCTCAATGTTTTGAACCATATTAAGCTTAAAGAATTCCAATAATCCAAGCGGGATAGAACAAATGTGTACCTTTTTCAAGATCTCTGGAGGATAGAAAAGTCTTAACTCTATATGGAAGTTACAGGTGAAAAAAGCTTGACTTAACTATCTTTATGTGTTGATCAAACTTTAAAGTGGAATCTACACTGAACAAAATTATAAACGCAACACTTTTGTTTTTGCCCCCATTTTTCACGAGCTAAACTCATTTCCTGTTCCAAAAAACCAGGCAGTATCTGGTGTGACCACCATTTGCCTCATGCAGTACAAAACATCTCCTTCACATAGAGTTGACCAGGTTGTTGATTGTGTCTTGTGTAATGTTGGTCCACTCCTCTTCAATGGCTGTGCGAAGTTGCTGAATATTGGCAGGAACTGGAGCACACTGTCGTATATGATGATCCAGAGCATCCCAAACATGATCAATGGGTGACATGTCCAGTGACTATACTGGCCATGCAAGAACTGGAATGTTTTCAGCTTCCAGGAATTGTGTACAGATCCTTGCAACATGGGGCCATGCATTTTCATGCTGCAACACGAGGTCATGGTCATGGATGAATGGCACAACAATGGGCCTCAGGATCTCGTCACGATACCTCTCTGCATTCAAAATGCCATCAATAAAATGCACCTGTGCCCATACCATAACCCCATCGCCACCATGGGCCAATTCATCTACAACGTTGACGTCAGCAAACCACTCACCCTCTGTGCCATACACGCTGTCTGCCATCTGCCCTGTACAGTGAAAAACAGAATTCATTCATGAAGAGAACAACTCTCTAAAGTGCCAGATGCCATCGAATGTGAGCATTTGCCCACTTAAGTCAGTTATGCAATAATCATGCTGTCTAATCAGCATCTTTATATGCCACACCCATGAGGTGGATGGATTATCTCGGTTAGTGCTCACTAACACAGATTTAGACAGATTTGTGAACAATATTTAAGAGAAGCAGGCCTTTTGTGCACATAGAAAAAGTCTTAGACCTTTGAGTTAAGCTAATGAAAAATGGGGGCAAAAACAAAAGTGTTGCATTTATAATTTTGTTCAGTGTAAAAATACTCCCAGATTTTTCATAATCCATTTGAGGTAAAATTTCTTATTGGTGACATTAACAGTAGTTTCTTTATCAAGGTAGGGCCCAAACACAATTGCTTATTTAAAAAAATTTGAGGGCATCCAGGATAATATATCTTTTAGACAAGGTTTCTAAACCTTTTCTGTTCAGTACGCTTCAAAGGCAAATAGAGTGTCATCTGCATACAAGTGAAAAGACACTCCATACCTCTTAAGAATGAAGAGGTAACAAGTAAACTTATGGTAAACTGACATTGAATTATGTCTAATAGAACAATGGGTCCTTGACAAAAAGTTTTCATCAAAATTCAGCTCTCATGTAGTGTTTTAAAGTGCTTGATCACCCATCTGTAACTTCACTATGGCATCTGTTTTCTTTTTATTTATTTATTTAGCGGTTGAGATGTGACCTTCTCTGCAGTGCTTTGCTGTCATCTTCTCCCTCATGGGATGTGGGATAGATGTGCACTCCCTCTTTGTTTCTGCTCCATCAGGGAGAAATAATCAGAGACAGGCGTGATGAAATCCAGGAAATTTGAAAGGAAACAGGCAGTGGGAATGTTGTATTTTATGACCAAGCATTGGTGAGTTTTGCACATTAGCAATCGTCTGGAGCCCCCCCAATCACATTCATCTTTATAATTACACTTACAGTTCACCTATAACCAACTGTAACCACCTGATTCATGCTTTGTGATGCATCTGATTGCTAAACAGAAGGAGACAACCACATGTCTCTCATTCCTGTAACTCATAACTAATTCAAGTTTGGACAGGAGAATGAGTATTGTGGAAATACTGGTAAGAGGGTTGAAATGGAGGTTAAACTGGAGGTTGACTTAATTTCCGAATAACTGCATATGCAACCTCAGATGTGCTTTATTTCCGAGACAAGGTTTGGGTGGTCTCAGACTAAAAGACGAGAAAGCAGAAAATGTACAGAGTTGGTGGCCATCTATAATTGCTCTGCTTTAGCCATCTGACTATGAATTCAAAACCTTTGAAGAACTACAAATTAGACAAGGAAATTTGAAAAACAATTTGAATGGAATGTTTTTTTTTAATGTATGCAGGTCACATTTTTGTAGGTTATACCTCTACATGCCTTGCTGTTTGGTTGCTAGTTGACAGTTAATGCGTTAAATGTTACTAAAGTGTTCTGAATGCTGTTAGACAGACTGATAAGAGAGAGAGAGAGAGAAATTGAGTGAGAAACCGTGGCACATAGACACACAGACAGACGGGACATTAATAGGCAGACAGGCAGATAAATAGACAAGAAATATTCAGAAAAGCAGGCAGATAGATAGTTAGCTAGATAGATAGATAGATAGATAGACAGACAGACAGACAGACAGACAGAGAGAGAAACAAAGACACAGACAGGCAGACGGGAAACAAATAGACAAACACAGAGAGAGAAACGGAGAGAAACAAAGACAGACAGACAGACCGAGAGAAACACACACACACTCACACACACACACAGAGACAGACATACACAGACAGACGGGACATAAATAGACAAGAAATATTTAGAAAAGCAGGCAGATAGATAGATAGTTAGCTAGATAGATAGATAGCTAGATAGATTGATAGATAGATAGATAGACAGACAGAGAGTGAGAAACAAAGACACACAGACAGACAGACAGACAGACAGAGAAACGGAGACATACAGACATACAGACAGACAGACACAGAGAGAGAAACAGAGAAACACACACAGACAGACAGACAGACAGACAGACAGATGGGAAACAAATAGAAAGACAGACAGACAGACAGACAGATAGATAGATAGATAGACACACACACAGAAAGAAACAGAGAGAAACAAAGACACAGACAGACAGACAGACGGGAAACAAATAGACAGACAGACAGACAGACCGAGAGAAACAGACACACACACACACACACAGACAGACAGACAGGCATACAGACAGGCGGGAAACAAATAGACAGACAGACAGACAGACAGACAGAGAGAAACCGAGAAACACACACACACAGACACACACACACACAGAGAGACAGACAGACAGACGGGAAACAAATAGACAGAGATACAGAGAGAGAAACAGAGACACAGAGACAGAAATACAGACACAGACAGACAGACAGACAGATAAATAGACAATAAAAGTAGATAGGCAGACAGACAGATGAGAAACAAATAGGCAGACAGACAGACAGACAGACAGATAAATAGACAGGAAACATGCAGGTAGGCAGACAGACAGATAGACTGACACAGAGAGAGAAACAGAGACACACACACAAACAGACAGACAGACAGAGAGAAACAAAGACACAGACAGACAGACAGACAGACATGGAAACGGAGACATATAGACAGACAGACAGACAGACAGGCAGACGGAGAGAAACAAAGACACAGACAGACAGACAGACAGATGGGAAACAAATAGACAGACAGACATACAGACAGACAGAGGAACAGAGACAGACAGACAGACAGACAGACAGACCGAGAGAAACAGACACACACACACACGGGAAACAAATGGACAGACAGACAGACAGACAGAGAGAAAGAGAAACCGACACACACACACACACACACACAGAGACAGACAGACAGACAGAGGGGAAACAAATAGACAGAGAGACAGAGAGAGAAACAAAGACACAGAGACAGAAATTTAGACACAGACAGATGGGAAACAAATAGACAGGCAGACAGAAAGATAAATAGAAATAAAAATAGATAGACAGACAGACAGACAGATGAGAAACAAATAGGCAGGCAGGCAGGCAGGCAGACAGACAGACAGACCGACAGAAAGTGAAACAGGATAAATAGACAGGAAACATGCAGGTAGGCAGACAGAAACACAAGGAAATAAATAATAGACAAGCAGATAAATATACAAGAAATATTCAGAAAGTCAGTCAGGCAGGTAGATAGATAGATAGATAGATAGATAGATAGATAGACAGACAGACAGACAGACAGACAGACAGACAGACAGACAGACAGACAGACAGATAGATAGATAGATAGATAGATAGATAGATAGATAGATAGATAGATAGATAGATAGATAGATGGATGATAGATAGACACTCAAAGAAACAGATGTATATATAATAATTAAACATGTGTATTGTTTTTGTTCTGTGTATTGTTAGTCAAAAACAGAAAAAAACATTAATAAAGGAATTAAAGTAGTGTAACAGGGCTGACCACTGCATCAGTCAGAGCAGTTGAAATGTGAACCCCACTTCAGATCTCCACGCCTGGCACAGGTAGTCAATAAAAATCTGTTTCGCGCTTCATAAAAGCAGCACACACTGTAATGTGAGAATGGAAAACTGAAGCCCATTGGGTTTAAAGAGGGAGAGCGTGAAGAACACGTTACACATTGCCACATCTACACAATGGTAAAAATGTTGTTCATGACCTGACTGAGAGGCTGTCGTACCTGCACTTACTCCTCTCAGCCATCGGTGGCCGCTCTTACTCAACAAGCCGAGCATGGCTCTGCTCCTCAGACTTTCACTCATGAGACTTTCTCCAATTCTCATTATAGTCACCTTATTGTGACTGCTGAGTAAATTGGCAGGCCTCATAAAATGAAGTTGGGAAGTGACTATTAGTCTCAAGCATATTTCAACTAGTGGCACTAATGAAATGTAACATTAACCATTTGACCTTTAACATGCTTAAACTGCTACATGTGTGACCCAATCCCTTAATGCTTTTACATGTTGTGATTTTCAAAACGAAAAGGTAATCCAATAAGTCTTACTTTAGTATGAAAATATACATATGGAGTTTGATTCAAATTAATTCCCAGAAGCCACTTTGTGGTTTTTCCATATTCGTGAACATCTGTATACAATACAACAAAAGAAACCTAATGCATGATATAGAGCAAAATACCTCTGGATTATTTCCACAACAAACAAAAAGAAATGGACAAATACGAGAACATTTACCATTTAGATAAAGTGTCTATGATATAATGAGAGGTGTTGTAAAAATTGTATTATAACATCTCTTGTTTTTTTCCCCAATAAAGACTGAGGGGTCAAAAATGAAAACTGCAGCTATATGGAAAGGTAATGTACACAATGAACTTCAAATGAGGAGGGAACAGAAATTACATACTTGATTAAGTTTGACAGGATTTGGAATAAAATATCCGGCCAGTGTGGTGGTACTTAGACTTATTTCTTTAACCATTGAGTTTTACAGCCAAATACAGCCTTCTTCTAATTAACAAGTTTAGAAGTTTTAGCTGCACCCATTACTAACAGGTGCATAAAATCAGATGAACAGCCATACTTATACCATGGTCACTCAAAAAAAAAAAAAAAATGCTCTCCATTTACTTTCATTCATATGTATGACGATATGGGATAAACACACGCTCAAAGATATTTTGACTTCCTCTGTATAGTAAAGATCAACTTTGTATGTTTTGAATGTAAATATGAATAGCATAAATACATGAGCAATAGTGGATGGATGTCACATATGGACCTCTTGGCTGAGTTAGAAAGAACGAGCCAAGGTAAATGAATAGTTCACCCAAGAATAATATATATATTTTTTTATTTACCTGCTCACACATGGATCCTATGCAGCGAATGAATGGCATCAGAATGAGAGTCCAAAAAGTTGATAAAACATACAAAAATAATCCACACAAACAGTCCATCAGTTAACATCTGGTGAAGCAAAAAAAAAAAACTGTTTGTTTGTAAGAAACAAATCCATCATGAAGACGTTTTAACGTCAAACATGGCTTCTGTCTAAAATACAAGCCCTCTATCAATAATGCAATATCATCTGAATCAGGAGAGAATTATACACCGATTAAACACAGTTATACACGAAAACAGTCCAGAACATTTGTAAACCAATATGTCAGTGAATTTTGATGTGACAACTTTGAAGTCAACAGAGGGTGGACATTATTCACTGGAGGAAGCATTTGTTATAGATTATTGGAGTGGTATTTTGTCCAAAAGCGATGGTTTGAAGTTAAAGACTGGAGTTTATCATGATAATTATTGTGATTTGATTATTCAGATCTTTTTTTTATCATCTTAGAGGATCCATTGGTGAACAAGTGATGTAATGCTAAATTTCTCCAAATCTCTTCCGATAATGAAACTCATATACATCTCGGGTTGCCTGATGATGAGTAAATTTCATCAAATTTTCATTTTCAGGTGAACCTTTCTTTTAAAGTGTAGTATTAGAACAAACTAATTTGAAGTTTTGTTACATTATGCTTATGGTTAATGCTATAAGTTATGACGTAATGACTTTTAAAGCAGATTCTGCATAAATGTTACAATTTACTGGCTAGTTGTACACCTAGTAGGGAACTATTCTCTTGCTGACCCATATTTTAAAAGCTAATATAGGACGGATGACTGGGTTGGCCTGTGTCATTTATATGGGGACTGAAATGTCAGATTTTGAATCATGTGCTCTACATGTGGCTTCTACTATATGCTCTCCTCAACAATATGTTCATCCACTTGGATCATGTTGCGTTCCAATCCAATTATGCAGCCAGTTCAGCTTAATTTGTCACTTGAATTATTTCTGCAGCACTATCTTTAGTGGAGCTATGTCCTGTTGCAGGGAAGCACAGCGGGGAGCAATTTAATGGAACACAGCACTGCCGCTGCTCTCCACTGTTACACTGATCTTCACTTCACTGCACTGTAAAGAACGTTTTGATCTAATAGGATGTTCAAATCCAAACAGAAAAAAAAAAATATATAATAATTTTCAAAGAAAAATGATTGAATTGAACTGATGACAAACTATAAGATGAAATTTAGAGGGACATTCATATACTGTATATTATTTTCTTTTTAAATTGCCTTAAATATGCAATTGTAACTGAGGTGCTGTAAATCATTGAAGTTTAGAACAAGTAGTTTTTTAAATAAATTATTATTTATTTATTTATTTGCTGGAAAGGAGTATGTTTTCATAGTACATCAAGGTCTTTCATGATTTGATCTCTTTAAAAAACATTAGATTGTAAATCCAACACTGATCCAACACAGTGCTTTTTCCTTCGGTGAGCATAAAATTGTGGCGTCAGTCTTACAGTTTTCTCAGCATCCCAGCTACAGTACATATCAGAGCCCCAGTTATAGTCCCAGTACGGCAACCCCACCTTCAACTTCAGAGAAATCCAACCCAATAAACAGAACTTGGGTTAGAGGGACTCATGAACTTGGTTCTGTAAAATGACATGGCGGCCCTGGGAAGTGCTCAGTTTTTACTTTGCACAGTGATAACAGTCTGGACTAATAAAGGGATCAGGATCCAGTTGAAATACTACATGACAAGGCAACAGTGAAGGCACAGAATCCTTTGGACTCATTGTAAAACCAATAAAAACATTGACATTTAGTATTAACACTTTCCTCTGGTCCTTTTCTGATGAATATTGCAAAACAGGGACAAGGGAACACCAAGTTAAATAACAAAAATTTATGAAGGGATTATGTTTTTTTTTTTTTTTTTTTTTTTTTATAATTGTTTTTTTTTTGGTTTTGGTTTGGTAGAGTCCAAGATAATTTTTTTGTGGAAGACACCACATAACCTTTCTGAGAATTCCAGGTTCATATGGCGATTCATGATATCTTAAAATGTCTTTCAAATATAAGCATTCTAAGGGGGTTTGGATTTGTATTATAAATAAAGTATTCTCTGCAGCTTATATTTGAAAAGAATTTAAATTGTTTGGTTGCATCATCATTTTAATAATTGTCGTGTAAGATATAAGCTATTTTTTTCAAGTCATGTCCACTCACGATACCTCTCTATCATTGAGATGCATGACTGAGAAGATTGTCCCATAAAATCTCACTCGCCTGCATGACTATAATATATCATCTTTCCATTTTACCATGGGATATGGTCAACTGTAAACTACTTCAGTAGGAATCAAACAGCTGTATTCATAAAAAAAATCTGGTTCAAATGAAGTGATGATTGTGAAATTGCTGTCTTCTGGGGTTTAGTGATGACAAGGCAATAAAAGGACAGCTGCAGTGCCAGCATTTAGGCCAGCATAAAAAAAAGTCAAGAGGAAATAAAATAAAATAAAACAAGATATATACATAAAAAAAAACACAAGATAAAATAAAACAAGATGAACAATACAAGATGAACAAACAAAACAAGATCACATAACAGCCAAGCAAAAACAGCAGTCAAAAAAACGACAAAAAAAAGAAACAAAATGAAATCAAAAACAAATAAAACCAGACAAAACCAAAAGTCATCAACATAAAGCAGCTTCTGAATGTGATCATCAATTCAATTAACTGCAAAACTAATTGTCAATAAGTGTGCGCCCTAATGAGTGCATTAATTACTAATTTGTGTCATATGATACTAATTTAAACAGAAGTCCCTCATACTCTCTGTCTATCTCTGTGTATTACAGGCCTTTTGGTAGTAAGATTAATGATGTCTTCAGTCAGCTGTGTGCGGTGGCTTTAGTTCAAAATAACAATCACTGTACCACAAATCCAACACTTAGTGGTAATGATGATAAAATCAATCTCCCCTCTCCATGTAGGTCACTTAATCTCCCCTTTTAGGGAGAATGAAGCAGAGCAAAATTTAACAAATTACCAACTTGGTTGATTTTGTGACAGTAAAAGCACCAGTAAGGTCTGTGGAAGATCTCATTAAGTGACAAGGAAGTCCAGCCCTGAGCGAGAACTTTGAATCCTGGGCCAAGAGCGAAAGGGTTCAGAGCGTTGCTTAGCAATAAAGTCAACATGGCAATTACGATTCTATTACAATGAACTCGGCTGGCTTCACGTCCTCCATATGTTCCAGAGGGACACACCCGACCCCTCGACGTCACGGAGAACAGTTCTACTCGTGGTCACACTCACAGGAGGATTTGAAGATGTAAACATGAAAAAGACCCACGATCAAGGTCAATCAGGCTTTGGGTGGTGCTTCTAATCTGACCGAAAGTTTCAAGACAACCAACATTGGGGGAAAAAAAGACTTATGGACAAATTGACCTGAAAAAAAGGAAAAAAAGGAACCTTCCCCCTAATCAAATGCTCAACAACAAAATCTGCTTTCAATGATCGCCGTCACCCCTGGTGCAGGCCGTGTGACTGCTGTTCAGAGATTGTGATGTTAATAGGATAACATGACCCAAAATCAATCCCAGCTCTGTGTGAAAGGGAGAGACAGCAGGGGATGTTCCTTCCAGTGAACAGTCAAAGTGCTCAAAACATCATCTGGGGTTTAATTGGCTTTAAGGTGGGCAACAGGGCAGTGAGTACATGCCAGCATTAAACCCCAGCCTGTGAGATTTGTCAGATCCCTCAGACTGGTTTGGGAAGGGGCATTTGATTAATCTCCAGTTCTCTGGCTGTTGCCTCTGGGCCTGTCATACTCAGCCAAGTGTAAAGAAACTGTAATAAAGAGTCATTCATGATTTTCCTTTTCTTCCCCTTCATTTCCAGTCAGCCTAGCTGGTGATATCATGCTGTATATGACAAACAACTACAATACTGATTTGGACTTTTCGTATATCTGGTTTGTGTGGATTGACTATGATGATTTTTAGCATTTAAGAATAATAGTCAAATTTTAAAATAATAATAAAGTCAATAAAGTCACCAAAATATGAAATAAATGGATGTATGGAAATTATGTAGTGACCAAAATATGTACACAAATCTATATATCTTATATTTTAGATCAGTTGTTCTTAACCTCTTTGACTCCTCATTGTCCAACACAATACTATTTGAAGGCTTCCATTATCATGAAGACATTTCCTCTGCTATTTTTGCTGTAATTATGTCAGTTTAAATCAGGGTTCCTCAAATCTTGTCCTGGAGGGCCAATACACTGCAGAGTTTAGCATCTTTTCCTGAAGATGGTACTCCTCTGGTACTGCTTGGTGATCCACCTAGATAAACCCCAGGCTGCTGACTTCAAAACTCTGCTCACCTCATTTGATCTCAAGCAAGTGTCTACTACAGCGACTCACAAATCAGGCAACCAACTGGACCTCATCTACACACGCTGTTGCTCTGTGGACATCTCTTCAGTTGCTCCACTGCAAACCTCAGACCACTTCCTCATCACTGCTAACCTAGCACTTACTCCTGAAGTGGCTCACACTCCAACGCAGGTCACCTTTCGATGGAACCTACGCTCACTCTCTCCATCTCGCCTATCTTCTGTGGTTTCATCCTCGCTTCCTGCACTCTCTCAGTTTTCAGCTCGGGACACGAACAGTGCTACGGACACTCTTTGCTCCACTTTAACATCTTGCTAGAACAACTTTTGCCCACTGTAGTCTAGACTAGCACGCACTGCCCCATCTGCCCCCTGGCTGTCTGATGTTCTCTGTGAACATCACTCTAAACTCAGGGCTGCAGAGAGGAAATGGCAGAAACCAAGAAACTCTACCGACCTCAGTGTGTATCAGTCTCTCCTCTCTTCCTTCTCTGCAAATGTCTTCACGGCTGAAACATCCTACTACCACAAAAAAATTTACAGCTGTTGTAACGCTCGGACACTCTTCAAGACTTTCTCTTCTCTTCTTAATCCGCTGCCACCACCTCCTCAATCGACTCTTACAGTGGATGACTTTGCAGTTTTCTTCACAAATAAGACAAGAACCATCAGTGACCAATTCTTCACACTGCAGACTGAGGACAACTTCACAATGACCGACGCACACTCTTTCTCCTCCTTCTCCCCACTCTCAGAGATGGATGTTTCCAAACTTCTCCTGTCCAATCATCCTACTACTTGTCCACTTGATCCGATCCCCACTCACCTCCTTCAAGCGATCTCTTCTTCAGTCATGCCTTCGCTTACTCATGTTATCAACTCCTCTCTTCATTCTGGAACATTTCCCTCAGCATTCAAGCAGGCTCGGGTAAGCCCACTTAGGTGCCCTTGAGCAAGGCATCGAACCCCCAACTGCTCCCCGGGCGCCGCAGCATAAATGGCTGCCCACTGCTCCGGGTGTGTGCTCACAGTGTGTGTGTGTGTGTGTGTTCACTGCTCTGTGTGTGTGCATTTCGGATGGGTTAAAGGCAGAGCACAAATTCTGAGTACGGGTCACCATACTTGGCTGAATGTCACTTCACTTATTTTTTTTTTTTTTTTTTTAGAAACCATCTCTAAATCCAGCGCTTCTGGAAAACTACAGACCAGTATCCCTTCTTCCATTCATTGCAAAGACACTTGAATGAGCTGTGTTTAACCAGCTTTCTATGTTCCTTGTACAGAACAACCTCCTGGACAGCAACCAATCTGGCTTCAAAAGTGGCCACTCAACTTAGACTGCTCTGCTCTCGGTTACTGAAGCCCTCCGACTAGCAAAAGCAGCTTCAAAATCCTCAGTACTCATCTTACTGGACCTGTCTGCTGCTTTTGACACCATTAATCACCAGATTCTCCTGTCCACCCTCAGAAAGATGGGCATCTCTGGAACCGCTCTCCTGTTGGTTAAGTCCTATACCTCTCTGACAGATCCTTCAGTGTGTCTTGGAGGGGTGATGTTTCTAAGTCACAACACCTTGCTACTGGGGTTCCTCAAGGCTCAGTACTTGGGCCACTTCTCTTCTCCATCTACATGACGTCATTAGGAACTGTCATTCAGAAGCATGGCTTTTCTTATCACTGCTATGCTGATGACACCCAACTCTACTTCTCATTCCAACCAGATGACCCGATGGTAGCTGCTCGCATTTCATCCTGTCTGAGTAACATTTCTAGCTGGATGAATGACCATCACCTTAAGCTTAACCTTACGAAGACAAACTCCTGGTGATTCCAGCTAACCCATTGCTTCATTACAACATCTCTATACAGCTGGGTTCATCAACTATTACTCCTTCAAGGACAGCCAGAAACCTAGGAGTTGTGATGGATCATCAGTTAAGCTTCACAGACCACATTGCTACAACAACCCGGTCCTGCAGATTTGCCTTATACAACATTAGGAAGATTAGACCCTTCCTGTCAGAGCAAGCCAGCCAACTTCTCGTCCAAGCTCTTGTTTTCTCCAGACTGGACTATTGTAATGCTATCCTGGCGGGCCTTCCTGCATGTACTGCCAAGCCTCTGCAATTGATCCAGAATGCAGCAGCAAGGGTTGTCTTCAATGAGCCAAAAAAAAAGCTCACATTACTTCCTCTCCTCATCAGGTTACACTGGCTACCAGTAGAAGCTCGCATCAAATTCAAGGTACTGATGCTTGCGTACAAGACGAACACTGGCATGGCACCAACATGCCTAAACTCACTGGTTAAATCTTATGTGCTCTCCAGAAGTTTGCACTCTGCAAGTGAACGACGCCTTGTGGTGCCATCACAAAGAAGTTCAAAATCACTCTCATGGACCTTTTCCTAGACTGTGCCCAGCTGGTGGAATGACCTCCTAATCTTCATTCGTACAGTCTTTTCAAAAAACATCTAAAGACTCATCTTTTTTGACAGCACTTAACCAACTAATACTAGCACTTTTCCTTTTCTTGTCTTTTCATTTAATAATAAAAAAAAAAACTGGCTATCTGTTCTATACTAGACTAACTGAGACTTAAAATTCTGAAACAAATCACTGCTGTGTTGTTTGGAGACATACAACAATTCTGCAATGGATTTATAGGTAATATTTTCTTTAAAAATGTATCAAATAAAACACAGTAACATCTTGTTCGCTGAACTGTTGTATACAATCACATTTGCTCTTGTGCTATTCGGGACAGCACTCATGTAATATTGGTATTGCTGCTTGTGTAATATTGCTTATTGTGTGATATATGAGGAATAAAACATCACTCACCAAAGAGCAAGCCTGTTCTTGATAAAGCTGCTATGAAAACATGGGAAAAGCTGAAGAGGAAGAAGTTGGGGTGAAAAAATCTTGTTTTAGGAGGAGCGAAATTCTTCACATCTCTGTCTATGGCGCATCTAATAATTTGAACCCCTCCAGAATCATCCAAAGAATGAGAAAAAGGTTTCATGTGATCTCTTGAACACTGTGGGCCTGTTTTACTAATGCTAAATGTGGTGATCTATGCATGTAATAACATGCACAATCACCCACCAAGGAGCAACCTCATACTGTAAACACACACTGTGTCAGAGCAGGCTTTATTGGCATTTAATGTGAGCTGGGTCCAATCCAGACCTTGAGAAGTTTCTGTGAGAATGAGAGATCCATGCTGCAAAAATATAGTACATTAATAATAGGCTTAAAGGCTGGGCCTGAATCACAGAGTAAATTATGGTTACTTAAGTGGTCAGTGTTGTAAAGTAATTGCCCAGCAACCTTAAACATTGTCATTTTCATGCACATGAAATCCTATGGGGGATTCACTCTATAAACTTGAGCTCTGCACATATTTCATAATGACAATAGAATAGTCTGTATTTCATTATGTGATTAAATGTTGCAACATCAGAGTCGCTCCCAGAACGGTTCAATCTTGGTCCTGGAGGGCCAGTGTACTGCAGAGTTTAGCTCCAACCCTAATTAAACACACCTGAAAGGTCTTAGTAGGCATACTAGAAACTTCAATGCAGGTGGAAGGTAAGGGCCATTTCTGACTGGTCGACACCTGACTCTTGTAAAGCTCTTCAACCGTTCCAGGGATTCACAGACTTGTATCTGCCTTTTATAAAAGAGGCATTTGTTAAGATCAAATCCACATTTTTAGCTGCTCCTATTCTTATTAGTCCTCAAATCAGTTGGTAGTGGAGGTGGATGCCTCAGAGGTTGGTTTCTGAGTGGTCCTGTCTCAAGTATCCCCTCTTGATAATAAGTTTCATCATTGTGCTTATTGTTCTCAACATTTATCCCCCCAGAGTGGATTTATGACATTGGCAATCGAGGGCTGCTGGAAGTCCATTTGGCTTTGGAGAAGTGGTATCATTGGCTGGAGGGAGTTCTGTTCTATTTGTTGTGTTGACTGATCACAGGAAACTGGGATATATTTGGTCTGCAAAACACTTGAATTTAGACAATGGGGATTGGGCATTGTTCTTCAGGCACTTCAACTACTGTGTGTACATTAGATTGTGAATGTCGCAGCGTGAAACGAAGTGAAAAAAAAAATACTATACAACCCATTATAATAGTGATGCTGTTTACACTGGATGCATTGCGTCGCGACATGACAAATCTTTGACAGTAAACTGATGCCTTGTTCTATGATGTACTGACACAAAATGCATATGATTTGCAACGGCTGTTTTGTTGCATTCAATGTAGACAGCCTACACTCAACAACAACTGTTGTATCCAGTGGAGACACAGTGTTATAGACCAGGTTCTAAAAATCGTAAGCCTGATGCGTTGTCCCAGTGTTTTGGTGCCTCAAAGGATGTGTCCACTCCTGATATGATTTTGCCATCTGGTCGTGTGGTGGGGCCCATCGTCTGTGGCATTGAGGATCAGGTCAGGCAAGCTTTGGCCAGAGTTGAGGTGCATGGTAGATGTCCGGCGGGTCTGCTTTTTTGTTTCTGAGGGGGTTCGTGCCACCGTACTTCAGTGGGGCCAATCCTCCAAGTTATCCTGCCGTTAAAGTCAATGAAAGCCATCTGTCAGTTGTTTTCACATATTGCCAAAGATTTTGTTACTGGTCTCCCACCATTTAGTCGCAATATTGTTGTCCTTACAGTGGTCGAACATTTTTCTAATGTGGTACACTTTATCACTCTTCCCAAACTTCCCTCTGATAAAGAGATGGCCTGGGTGGTCATTGACCTTGTCTTCCGGACCATGTGGTCTCTCACAGGGGGCCCCCAGTTAATTTCCCATTTTTGGAGGGAGTTCTTTCAGCAGATTGGAGCCTCCACCAGTTTGTCTTCAGGCTTCCATCTTCAGACCAACTGCCAGATCGAGTTTGCAAACCAGGATCTCGAGCGGATGCTTTGATGCCTAGCCTCCCATAACCCCTCCTCCTGGAGTCATCAGCTGACATGGGCTGAATATACCCAAAACTCTTTGCAGGTGTCTGCGACTGGGCTTTCCCCATTCATGTGCTGCCTAAGTTATCAGCCTCCTTTGTTTTTTTTTCCAAGGGTGTTGAGGCTGGTGTTCCCTCAGCTCACACCTTTATAGAGCATTGTCGAGGGCCAGGGAGGCTTTGATCAGGAACAGGGGACGCACAAAAATAGTAGCAGATTGTCGGCGGTCTAAGGCACCCATATTTGTGGTCAGAAGGCATTTCTACTAAAGCCACTTCGAGGTCCTACCCATAAGTTGGCACCCAAATTTATAGGACAATACCCCATAGTCAAAGTAATTTGACTTCTGTTTCTATTCCTACCCTTCCTTCTCCCCTGATGAGCAGGTGCTCCTGCCATCATTGTCAGGTAGATTCTTGATTGCAGGCAGCGCGGACGGGGGATGGGTATATCAGTATTTGGTGGATTGGGAGGGATACGCCCCAAAGAAGAGAAGAGTCCCAACTTGTGACATTCTGGACCACACACTCGTTGAGGTTTTTCATCGTTGTCAGTCTTATTTTTCGGTGTGCACACCAGGTGACACTCCTGGGAGGAAGAGTACTGTCAGGAATTGGGTTTGATCACTCTGTCTCCTAAGTTTTTTTTTTTCTTCTACAAAAAGTAATAAAAATAACAAAAGCTCATAACAAAATGTCTAAAACTGAAATTAAAATGACAGCTGAAAATATAAAGATACCATCTAATTGAAAATGTATAAAAATAATACAAAAAAATAACACTAGCCCTGAGCGTGAATAGGCATGTTGTCCTCTCGTGCTAATTCCTATGGTGATTCCTTTATAAATGCGTTTATTATTATATTATGTACTATCATGTTAACTGCAATAGACCAAAATAATGAACATTTGCAGCTGTTGAGTGGGGGTGCAAGTCTCTTTTTGACTCTAATATTATTTACCCTGATTTATTGAAAGCACATATAGTCATTACGCAAAATGCGATCATAATTTATTGGATGATTTGCATTGTTTTGATGTTTTATAAATCAAATAACATTATGAAATCATGCTATGTTTAAATATATAATTAGTATTTCAGTTCTGCTACCTGACTAGACTGTTAGACTGTGTTGCTTTGAGACACAACTTTGTAATCATATCCCCTGACACACACACACACACACACACTTATCACAGCTTAGACGCACTTCTGCCACCTGGGTCAGCAGACTCCTCCTTCCTAGCTGAATTTCTCAGACATCTAGCTCTTCCGTGTGGCTCTGTTCCTTCAAACATTCTGTTAATTTCAAGTCTTTGGAGAGAATATTGAGTGGCAAGACAGATGTGTTTACAATGGCCATTTCATTCTGCTCCACATACAGTCTGGGGTGGGTGGCTTTTTGGGAAAGATCAGCTGTAATGGAAAGCACCAAAATCTGGTGACTTCTCCCATGTGGACGAAACAGGATGTTAATAGTTTTACCAAACTATAAAGAACCAAACCACATGACAGTTTCATAGACAAGCTTTTAAAATTACTGCACATTCTCAGAAAATATCATACGGTATAAATATGTTGCATTAAAGGGATAGTTCACTCAAAAATGAACATTTTACTTAAGTTGTTCCAAACCTGAATTTCTTTCTTCTGCTGAACACTAAGATATTTTAAAGTCTGAGAAGCCAAACAGGATCTTGCTCCCAAATATTTTTTAAGAAACTGTTTGGTTAAGACTTTTAAGCTTGAAAAAGGTTGGTGGGTCCATGAGAGAGCTATGTCTGATATGTGAATAAATCGTTCTAATAAGCCAAATTTGTTTTTCAGTGAATTAGCGAATCCAGTTCGCAAGTCAGTTTGGATGATTTATGAACAAATCAGACTGATCAAGTGCTCAAGTTCAGTTCACTGACTTACTAAACAGAAATATATGAATAACTTAAATGTCAATCTGTTCTTAATTAAAAGTTATTATACGACTTCAGAAGACTGAAATACAGTGCATAAGTCATACGGACAACTTCTATGATACTTTCGTTGTGCTTTTTTTCACACTGTAATCATATCAGAATCAGAATTTCTTAATTTCAGAGCACTGACATTGCATTGTTAGAGTGTCACAAGCAGTCCAGCATGCAGAGAGCAGATTTCTGTGCGTCCTCCTCCTGTGGTTCCGTGCTCATATAAGGTCAGACCTCCTGGCAGCTCTGACGGGTCTCTCTGACTCAGCGCCAGTCTGCACTGCTGCTCTCATTAACCCAACCCTATGTGACTTTGTTTCTACTTCTTTGTTTCTCTCTCTCATTCTCTTTTATTTTGTGCATTACTCAAACTATTATCTCACTCTGAATATTTTAAATTCAAATTGAAATTCTGTCATTATTAAATCACCCGCATGTTGTCCCAAACCCATGTACCCATGTCATTTTACCTGTGCAATACAAAGGAATCTATCACACAAGATTTTCGCATATGATCTTTCTGTTCAGACCAATACAACAAAAACAATTGTGAAATTCACATTTGCAATAAAAAATTACTGAATGAACGTGAAAATATAGCAAAATATGGAATGATGTGAAGGTGAGTAAATAATAGGATTTTAATTTCTGGAATCCCTTAACCCATAATGTCTGCATATGATGTCATACAACAGCCATCCTCTCAAGGAAATGGAAAGTAGGTTAGTGGAAATCCCCTTTTGTTTAAACGGCTTCTAAAATGCCTCATTGCAGATAAGGCCTGCTTAATTTTGACCACAGTAGACATAAAAAAAAAATTTTTTCGCATGAGTGTATGCATATTCTCGGAGGAAAGCGGAACTGATTTTCCCGAAAGAGTAAGTGAAGCTGATCCAGATGTTGAGCAATGTAAATATGTAGCCTGTGAAGATGGATTGCATTTGCCTTTGCTTTGTCTGATCTGAGACACAAGTTCATTCTGTGACAGGATAAAGAGTAACAAGATAACAACAGCAGGCCCTCTACGAGATCTTCTGAAGTTGAAATTAAGCACATCCATACACAGGGCTGTCAGGAAGCTGGCGAGACTGCCGTAGGATGTGTCAACAGCGTGACAACCTCAGAAGTCATGTAAGAAACTTGTGTATTGGATTGACAGTGATATCTCAGACGTCCAATCATGCCTTCACCTTGTTGAGCTAAGCTGAAAATAGAAAGTAAAAAAATAACTCTTTAAGGCACAGGTGTTGTTCATCCACAAACCCTTCCAAACTACACGAATGTCAGCATGCTGGAACCAAAAATCCCTTAGGGTTTCAATTCACTTTACACCATAAATTGTTTATATTACATCCTGTTGCTGTTGTCAGACTGGATAAAATACAGGGCTTAAAGCAGAGCTTTTTAAATGGCCATCAGATCCTGTAAAACCTTCAAAGTGAAACTTATTTACACATGAACTCATTTATAAACATTTGTTGCACAAACTACAATTCCCAGAAAATGCATACTCAGAAAAGAGTCAATATGTGAAGTGGTCAAGTTTACATTATTTGGTTATATCATTACTTTGGTCTGTGATAAAGACTTTAGGATCTGAGTAATAACTCATGTGGACAAGAGGGACATGATCAGTCCAAAACAATCCTGAGCCAGGTTTATATGGTAGGACTCTTCCAGAATATTAAGAATTGGGATTATTTCCAATGCGAAATGATGTACAAGGTCCAAAGTCAACATTGTTTCACTTTACGTCAACTGGGAGATCTGTGTATTTATGAAAGTGGGCTTATAGAACCGGCACTGCCTTCTTTTTCTAGAGTCCGTATGGAGTTGAGTTTGGGAATGAGAAAATCGTGCTCTTGAACTGTAATATACAGAAACACCTCAGCTTTAAGCCTTTTGTCAGACAGATGAATTTAGCTTTTAAATTCCTTCTTCTCTTTGACCATACAGAGACAAATTGTCTGTGATATTCTGGTTATATTTTATACAAGTTAACCTGGCTCCCTCTCACAATGGAGTATTGATTGAAAAGCAGTTGGGGGTTTCAATAAGGAGGGAAAATAGGGCTTGCACAGGATATCTCAAAGAGCCAAAACTACCAGCTGACAGACTTTTATTTATTAAGTTCCCCCAAGCTTCTCCAAAATGGTTCTTCATGAGTGGAGAATGAGAGAGAGAGAGAATTAAAAAAATAATAATTTACAAAGGCTTTTATTTACAACAAATCTCCTACTTACAATTACATAAACTCAAGTACTAAGTATCAAGTTACAACTCAATACAAATCAATAAAGTGTAACGTTTTCTAGTCCACACAT
Source organism: Carassius auratus (assembly GCF_003368295.1). Lineage (NCBI taxonomy): Eukaryota > Metazoa > Chordata > Actinopteri > Cypriniformes > Cyprinidae > Carassius > Carassius auratus. The sequence continues at coordinate 5,496,455 of NC_039283.1, forward strand.
GATTCCTCATTTTGGTCATTAGGTTGTTGTCTATTTGTTTGAGCAAAGACATTATAAACACATTAACAATGCTTTTACCTTTTTGTAATGTACACTTGTAGCGTATTTCAAATCTTAAAAGTATATTTAAAAAAAAGGGTGCCTTCACATAATACAGTAATCCTCAAATCCAGCTCACAAAATCCATTTTCCTGAAGAGTTTAGGTCTAACCCTAATCAAACACACATGAGTTTGCTAATCAATGTCTTCAGGAACGTTAGAAAATCACAGGTAGGTTTGTTTGATAAGGGTTGGAGCTAAACTCTGCAGGAAAGTGGATTTGAGGATCACTGACATAATATTAATGAAATGAAAGGCCACTTAAATGTACTTAAAGAGACTGCACATTCGTAACTGTTTCATAACACACTTAAGTACACTTTAAAAAGTGCACTTTGCAATGTCAGATTTAAAGTACATTTAATGTAAATTGCAACTTCATCATTATATATGTATAATTACAAATATATTTAAATATATGAAATAAAAGTTTAGAAAGAAAACATTCGTTTACCATAAATGTTTGTCACTACATTTGACAGTACACTTTAACCTTATTTCCAACACAATAGTAGAAATTATGAAATTACATATGACCAATAACATAGTTCTACTAATTGCATTTATTATAAATTTAAACTATAGTACATTGTCATTTAATTGTAAACATGAAATTAATAATCTTCTTTAAAAGTTTATTATTTCTTTACACAAAAGGGCTACTTTGATTAATTATACTCTTTCTTTTTTAATACTGCTAACATTGTTAGTTCATCAAATTTGTGTGAGAGTACATTTAGCATGAAATACTACTGTTTGCTGCTAGTTGGAAGATTTTATTAGTCCCTTTTCCACATGGAAACTGTTAATGAATCCTGATAAGATTCATAATAGTTATGTTTAGCTGGAGAAGAAACTATTTACAGTATAAAGGTGCATCTCAATAAATTTATTCAACTAAATTTGTGAAACTCATGTACAGTATTAAATTCAGTTCACACAGACTGAAGTAGTATAAGTCTTTGATTTTTTTAAATTGTGATGATTTTGGCTCACATTTAACAAAAACCCACCAATAAACTATCTCAGCAAATTAAAATATGGTGACATGTCAATCGTCTAATCAACTCAAAACATCTACAAAAGTTTCCTGAGCCTTCATAATGGTCTCTTAGTTTGGTTCACTAGGCTACACAATCATGGGGAAGACTGCTGATCTGACAGTTGTCCAGAAAACAATCATTGACACCCTTCACAAGAAGGGCAAGCCACAAACATTAATTGCCAAAGAAGCTGGCTGTTCAAAGAGTGCTGTATCCAAGCATGTTAACAGAGAGTTGAGTGGAAGGAAAAAGTGTGGAAGAAAAATATGCACAACCAACTGAGAGAACCGCATCCTTATGAAGATTGTCAACCAAATTGATTCAAGAATTTGAGTGAATATCACAAGGAATGGACTGAAGCTGGGGTCAAGGCATACAGATGTGTCAAAGAATTTGGCTACAGTTGTCGTATTCCTCTTGTTAAGCCACCCCTGAACCACAGACAATGTCAGAGTCATCTTACCTGGGCTAAGGAGAAGAAGAACTGGACTATTGCCCAGAGGTCCAAAGTCCTCTTTTCAGATGAGAGCAAGTTTTGTATTTCATTTTGAAACCAAATCCAGTGTTAAATTTCCACAGTCTGTGAGGATTTGGGGTGCAATGTCATCTGCTGGTGCTGGTCCATTGTGTTTTTTTGAACACCAAAGTCACTGCAACCGTTTACCAATATTTTTTTGAGCACTTCATGCTTCCTTCAGCTGACCAGCTTTTTGAAAATCCTGATTTCATTGGGATTTGCCACCTGCCCACACTGCCAAAAGCACCAAAAGTAGGTTAAATTACCAAGGTGTTGGTGTGCTTGACTGGCCAGCAAACTCACCAGACTTGAACCCCATAGAGAATCTATGGGGTATTGTCAGGAGGAAAATGAGAAACAAGAGATCAAACAATCCAGATGAGCTGAAGGCCACTGTCAAAGAAACCTGGGCTTCCATACCACCTCGGCAGTGCCACAAACTAATCACCTCCATGCCACATCAAATTGAGACAGAAATTAAAGCAAAAGGAGCCCCTTTTAAAAATGTTATTGTTTTTTTTTGTATTGGTATTATGAACTAGTCTAATTTGTTGAGGGTTTTTGTTAAATCTGAGCCAAAATCATCACAATTAAAAGAACGAAAGACTTAAACTACTTCAGTCCATGTGCATTGAATTTATTTAATACACAAGTTTCACAATTTGAGTTGAATTACTGAAAAATAAATGAACTTTTCCACGACATTCTAATTTATTGAGATGCACCTGTATATGTACTGTATGTATGTATTTGTTTGACTATAATTTGATCCTGGCCTATCAGGAATCAGGATCTGCAGCTTTATTTTGTCTTTTCAAATCCCATGTGATCTAATGTGGCTATTGATAATATGTTCAAACAATGTATTTTGTAAACTACATTAGAGGTCTTCAACTAATTTACAAATATCACTGGAAAAATCATTGGGTCAGGCCTTTCAACTTTGACTGACCTCACATATAAAATGTTTTCTTTTTGGAAGAACTCTACAAATGTTAGGCATGGCCTGCACAATATGGCCTACACTGTAAAGTAGAGAATATTTGAGTTATAAATCTCTTTACTTTAAGATATGTTAATATAGAATATGAAAGCCTAGTAAAATCCTTAATTTGGTGCTAGTTGGATTTTGTCAGAAAGGATCTGTTTGTACAGATAAGTCAGGACGGTTAGGGAGCACCCTCTACCAAGCTTTCTTCACAACAGTGCAGCAGCGTTCATCGTATTTGTTGTAACTGGCAAGAACAATATGTTCTGTCATTGCTTTTGGGGTGAATGGGTGGAGCATCCATTTTATTATATGTAGGCCACTACTAATTGTATGGTCCTGTCACAGTATAAGTTAGCTGTAGAAGAGAGACAGAGACATTCTGTTAGCTTGTCTTCCTCATTATAGACATAGGCATGAAGATTTTCTCCCTCAGCAAAATTACCACTGGCAACACTAAGCTGTATGAATAATAAAAGTGCAAATTACTCCTGTCATTAAAACATATTTCTTACATCAAATTTTCTGATAAAAGAACTGCGATCCTCATGTCTCAAATGACACCGTCCTTTTTAATGAATCATTCCAGAAAGACTCACAAGCTAATTTGAATCAGAGTGACAGATCTACTGAATGAGCATCAGAGTTGAATGAGCATCTGCACTGAAATTGGGATACTATTAATGTGAAACAACTTGATCGGGTAAGAAGCTTTTTTATGTTTCTGGTTAGAGGAAGGTACATTTAATTAGATGATTTGCACAGTTAGTGACTCCTAGCTCTGGGTTGCAGCAAACAGGGTCCATCCCCTAATCTAAGCATCTTTCGATAAGACCCACATGAAGGAGTCCCGGGAAAGGTGGAAAAACTGATGGTGTCCCTTCTTTGGCCTTTCCTGTCTCCATCTTTTACAATATGACCCCCTGCCTTTGCTGTACTGTTGACGATAGAAACCACATTGCTTCACACCAAGGGTTGTGGACACATCCTGATAGACTTTGAAAGGACTCACAGGTGTTCCCAAAAGTTTCCTTTTTGTTTTTGTCTCGTTAACAATAAATCAGCACAGAGGACTACCCTTCATATGGGCACCATCTCTCCAGACTGCTGTCCAAAGCTAAACCCATAACTGCCAGAGGATAGAGTCAGACTAAGCAAAGATTAATATGCACATGTGTTGTTTTTTAGTTTTGTTGGCTTTTGCTAGCCACATCTCTTCCACAGCTTGGGATCATTTCACAAGCAGGCAAGTCTCAAATGAACATGTAAGCTTATTTTCTGTATCTGAGTAATTGCTACAGTATTTGAGAGGTTGAAAAAGAGTCACTAGCAAATTATACATTTCTCAAAAAAAAGGAGAAATTTAATTTTATTCTTATAATTTTAATTTTGACATTTATGTTTTGATTAGATTCTGATTCAGTTTGCTTTACCTATGAAATAAATTCCCTGCTAATGCTGTTAATTATACAGGGCAGTGTTTCACACTGATTGAAGCTGGTAACATTTTGAAAAATTCATTAAAAGAACTAGCTCATATGTTCATAAATCACAATTCACAGGCTGTGCTGTATATTTGTAATTTATTTAAAAGAAAAAAAATCATAAGAGTTATTTGTTCATGAATCAGACATTGTTATGTGGTATGTTTCTGATTCACTCAAAATAACCAGTTGATAAGAATTTTTGTTTGTTTTTTTGTTTGTTTTTTTGTGTGAATCAGTTAAGTGGTGTCTTTTTCAGAAATTCCCCTGGGCGCTTCAACTAAAAGAGCAGATTTCCTAAAAGAGCAAATCACAAAAATTTTGCGTCGTTTTGAAGATGTTGTATTCCTCCGTATCCCCTTGGTTGCGGTTGTTTCCTGTCCGACATTGGCCATGAACGTTGTTTTCCATGTCTGGGCATTCAGCACACTGAAGGATAGTGGATGGTTCATGCCCGCACTCATCACGTCTCTCCATTCTTAAATGTAATGTAGGAGACCCTTCTGTCACAACCTGTCCCGGTTTCTCTGCCACGAGCAGAGGATCACCGGCTAGTTCTCTGGGAGATTTAAGAGTGACAGTGAGAGCTTCTGAGAGTTCTTGCTGAACACAACAGCAGGGAACAAATAGACTTATTAAGGGTCAAACACAGGTGTGGGGAATCAGAGCTGATGAGCAGGATACTGATCATGGTATGGGACGATGGCGCCATCTGGAGGATTGGAGAGACTAGAGTTAATAATACAAGGGCCATCGGTGGTACTGGAGTGCACATAACGTAAAGGGCTCAAGGATGGTGAACCTTGCAGGCCAGGATGAAAAGAGCAGTGCAGAGTTGAGCCCATTACAGTTTGGGAGCCTGGCTTGTGCTACCCACCCCTTCCAACTGGCTTATTCGGACGGTTCGACTTAGCTCATGATTCCACCCCCCCCACCTCCAGGTTCAACTGGGTTTTCGAGACTTTGGTGGCAGTCTGAGACGCCTCTGTCTTGCACAAGGAGATTGGTGTCCTATTGGTGAAGGGTGCAATTGAGCCTTCTCCTCCAGCCGAGATGAGGACGGGGTTTTGCAATCTTAACTTCACTGTACCCAAGAAAAGTGGTCTTGAATCAGGCCTTTTAAAATCTCCCTTTCAGGATGTTGACACAAAAACATATAATCAAATGCGTTCAAGCCCAGGATTGGTTTGTAGCAATCACGCTGAAGGATGCGTACATTCATGTCTCGATCCTTTCTCGACACAGACTGTTCCCACGGTTTGCGTTCAAGGGTTGGACATGGTAAAACAAGGTCCTCCCCTTTGGGCTCTCTCTGTCCCCCCGTGTCTTTTACGAAAGTCGTGTAAGGTACCCTCACTATGGGAAGTGGGGATCAGGATCCTCAACTATCTTGATGACTGGCTCATCATGGCCCAATCACGAGAAGAGTTGTGAGATCACAGGGACCTGGTGCTCTGGCACCTCAGTCCATTGGGGCTTCAGGTCAACCAAGAGAAGAGCAAGCTCTCTAACATGCTAAGAATATCTTTTCTTGGTATTGAGTTAGACTCGTGAGTATGACGGTTTGTTTCACCATCAAACGTGCCCAGTTAGTGCTGAACTGCCTGAGTTCCTTCAGAAGCTGGACAGTGGTACCACTGAAACACTTTTAGAGGCTCCTGGGGCATGTGGCATCCACAGCTGCAGTTCCGCTGCTCAGATTGCTTCATATGAGACCACTTAAGCACTGGTTACACCCCTGAGTTCTGAGATGGGCACGGTGCTGTGGTACACATCGTGTTACTATCACACCGATGTGTCGCCACATATTCAGCCCCTGGAAAGAGCTTGCTTAGAGTTGTGCCTTCTTTCCTGCAAGAAAGTTTGGAGCGTAGGCTGTCACCCTCCACCTTGAAAGTGTATGTTGTTGCTCTCACAGCACATCATGATGCAGTGGATGGCCAAGCCCTGGGAAAACATGACCTGATCGTTAGGTTCCTGAGGGGTGCAAGAAGGTTGAATCCTCCTAGGATCCTCCGATAACCTCATGGGATCTCTCTGTTGTCCTGGCTGGACTTCAGAGGGGTCCTTTTGAGCCGCTCGGTTCAGTTGAGCTGAAGTTTCTGTCTCTTAAGACAGAGCTCCTGATCACACCCACCTCCAGAGGGTCGGGGACCTCCAAGAATTTTCGGTAAGTGAAGAGTATCTTGTGTTTGGGCCTGCCGTCCTGAGACCCCAGCCTGGATACATGAACAAGGTTTCCACCACTCCCTTCTGAGATCAGGGGGTGAACCTGCAAGCACTGCCCCCAGAGGAGGAAGATCCAGCCTTGGCACTACTGTGTCCCGTAAGAGCAGTACACATATATGTGGACCACACTCAGAGCTTCAGAGAGCTGGTTTCTTCCTGTGTGTTGGGTAACAGGTAATTTGTGGGAATAACTGGCTCGGTGTCACGCTTGCTGTGCCATTGCCCTAACAAGGGGATGCAAGCACCTTTCTTCTCCCAGTAGTGTTCCCCCAGTTGGTGAATCCTGGATGAGCATCCTCCAGCACCCCCTGGTAGTCAGACTTGGTGAAGCTGTCAGCCTTAGTGAAGCATTCTGATGCCAGACTCAGTACTGGTGTTAGCATGCTCAGAGTCCTGGTCAGCCCCTGTACTGGGCTATGTGTTCATATTACTTTTATTCCCTACAGGTAATCCCATATGTGTATTCTCCCACGATAAGGTTTCCCTCTCGGTAAGCCTGTGTCTTCCCTTGACTGACCTGCTTGGTCAGTCTCTTCTGGCAGTTGTTCCATCCCTACTCTAAGGTAGGATCTGCCTCAGAGACCCATTCCATATGTAGTACTGCCCCCCTGGTCAGTCCATATCAGTATCACTACATGCCACCTGCCTATGGGTAGGATGTGGTCTCTGTAGCGACCTTTTCCTTAAAGCTCGTTTCCCCATCATTCTGCTGGGCTGAAAATTTTAAACAATGTTCACTGTTGGTTTAAAGCCTTTCCAAAAAATTTTGTGGACAGAACAGCAGCATGGTCATCTACAGCAGTGATGTACTCACTGTTGATCCTCTTCAGTACCAAGGTCAGTGAAGTTGCACTCTGACTTTGGGAAGGTTACGACCTTAATGCAGCTTTTGTCTTGATTTGGTTGTGATGGTGTACAGGTTGTGGTGTTTTCCATAGACCCCTAATGTCCTCACAACATAACTCGTAGTGACCGACAGATAGGGAACATCTCAGTTATGTATGTAACCTTCGTTATGTCCCCATGCCACAACCTTGAATCACTCGCTGCTGCTGGGACACATTCTCTGCTCCTCAGTGTAAAACCTAATTAGTGGGCATGCGTTATCGCCTTATATACCCATGTGCACGGGGAGTGGCTGTGCAAGTAAAATCTACTAGCCAGTTTTCATTGGAGTTTTCTTTTCAGAAATTAATGGGGTCTCTAGTTAGAAACCTAATGTCATCATGACATAACATCTCCATTCCCTCCATTAGTGAATGAGGGTTACGTATGTAACAGAGATGTTTCTTGCCTTTATTTCCCAGTACAAATAGTTTTTATTGCATCACATTTGGTTCATCAGTGAAAGAGCACATTTGGAAAGCGGTTCAGGAAATACAAGGAACCTTCTAACTTGGAACATTATGAAAAAGTTCATTTCAGAACAGGGCCTAAATGATTAAGTTCAGCAGAACTCTGCAGGATGAAAACACTGTTCCTTTATCTACATTAAAACTGCAAATATAATTTCATGTCACCAGTGAGAACCAATATTATATAAAAAAAGAAAAAATCCCAGCCCTATGCTACTATTAACTGATCCTCAGTTTGAGTTTGATCCTTAACTGGCTTTCAATCAGTATACATAAGAAGAGGAACACATAATATAGCAAGAAGAGCTTGCAAAGAAAACTTTCATATATCATAGTCCATGTTTACATAAATATAATGAAGCTGCTCTCCCCCGCAGTGTATGGCTTTGCAAAGGCTACTCCTTTCTACAGGAAATGAGCCAACCTTACCTTCGTCTCACACTGAGCTCCCCAGGGGTAACTGTCCATCGCTCGCTACATAATCCTAACATACCTGAGTGCGGATAAAGAAGGAGATAAGGTTCAAAGATTTCTTTAAAAAAGAAATACATTTGTGGGTTAGTATGTCAGAATAGATTATTTATGGACCATAATGTATGTATATCCCCCAACCTTCTGTCTGCCTTAGACACTTAAGCACTGACACATCGTCATAATTTTTATGAAAAATAAAAACAGTAGCGTGTGTTTTCCATTATATTAAAGTTCAAAGCTTTGTCATTCTTTTTACACTCTTTCTGCTGATTGTTTCCTCCTAACCTTCTAATCATCTTCTGAACCAATAGGTGAATGCATCATCTATTTAATTATGTTCAGTTTGAAAGAAATCATCAGTGCCATTGGGAAGGAACAGTACATATTTTTTATAATTATATCTGTCAACCAATTAAAATAATAATTAATTTTGTTTATATTATGCTTTCCTCATATCAAAATCGCTAAAAATATGACTGATATTAAAGTATGAATAAAATTACAAATTACTTAACATGTTAAATGTCTCATCTTTTTCTTCATTTTTTTACTAAAAAAGCTCTAAGACAGAATAGAATTAAAGTTACAGGGTCACATGAAATAATTTTAAACATATTTAAATTAAACACATGCATTCACACAACAACATCTTTACTTAACACATTTGTGTAATTTTCTTGTTTTGGAAATATTAAATCCTTTACGAGCTTATTGGCTCTGCATATGCCTTATATAAAGCAGTAGTGCAGGATTAATTCTTGATGTCACTTAACCAGTCCATGTGCAGTATAATCTGCTTGAGACCAGGCACCATTAATTTGATGTCAAAAGATGCCAAATAACAGGGAGAGACTGCACAATCATACCACCAATCAGACCTAATTACTCAATTCTGAATGCCACAATCAAACCTTCACAAAAATGAGTGTTCACTGGTGTAGAGTAAGCCTTTTAATGAGAGGGTAGAAGGCTACTTTCCCTTAATACATCTCATTGTTTTGGAACGGTTTATTAGAATAAAAACTAAATTGTTATGAAGTATGATAGCTGTCCTGAATGTTGTGAACAGCGATGCTTTTGAAGAAGACTACATATGTCTTGAAAGAGGAAAGGTAGTGTAGAGATATGATGCTTCTCTGGAACAGAGCATGAGAAAGTAGAAAGTTCAAGAGACTTATAAAAGCATGGAAACTTTTCATCATTTTATTGAGTAAAGGATAGAATTAACCCTTTTATGAGTATTACATACTTTTTACATTTTGAAGTACATGTTGTTTCACAGAATTCAGATTACATTTGGTTTACTTAAAGTTTTCTCTGTCACTTTAAAGACAGCTGTTTTCATATACTGTATATTGTGTCAGTTCAGAATTAAAATATCCTGTCCGCGGTTTTGAAAGGTTAATTCTGTATAGTGTTTTAAAATAATGTAAACACTAAACCCTACCTTGAAGCTAACTGATAATGTTAACAAAAGCAAACATGAGACAAAAATGGATTTGCTCAAGCAACATGCTGTTTTATTTTGCTTTTTATTGAGTGCTGTAAATCATGTTTTTCGGGACATGGGACCTTAGCACTCCATGTTACAAATGCAATACTGTACCAGGTGAGCTACTGAAAAAATGTATTACATTAAAAAAAATTATACATATGAAGCTGGTTGTATGATTCAAATTCAAAATGCATAAGTTTACAAATAATGCACTATGGTAAAAGTGTTTTGAGGTCAAAACCGCATTGTGCAAGGAATCACACAATAATAAGTCTTTATTAATCAATAATCTGTCCCATAATAATTGTGTGAAAATGCATTGAAGATTTACCACCACTATAGTGTTCATTTTAACTGGAAACTACTGTGACTTGTATATATAGGCACATTTTTTGGAGGTTTGCAAAAATGTAGATAAAGGCACATTTTTCCAACGAACCTTTGCTAACCTATTGTATCACTGCACCTTTGGGAGAAAACGGATCACTTACACTTTCCAATGTGAAAAGAAAGAAAAACAACAGAAAAAAAATTATGCATAATCTACGTATGATTAAACCAATGATTACACATTATACTGTACATGTCTCTCTAGTATTAGAAGGTTAAAATAGCGCCATGAGGTGAACGTGTATGATGTCATGATGCTGTAAATTTGAAACTAGACTACCTGAACTTGACCTCTGCAGGCCACTGTAACACGTGCCAATGTGAATGGACACCCAATGGTCAAGAAAGACTAATTGCTGAAATTATGAATGCAATAAAGCTTCTTTTAACCATAGGGATTAGAAATAGTAAAATGGGTCTTAATAAGCACCAGTTATGTATGATACCATACACAGCTTTAAACTTCATATTTTCAAACTTGATTGACTTATTTTGCCTCTTAAATTGACCTATGTATTTAGTCAAACTCTCATGAGAATATAAAATGGTCTGTTTTGAATTGCAAGTATTTTTGAGAAGAAGAGATTTCTCCCTAATGAATAGAATATTGGTGTAATTGTTTCAATGCAATCAAAAGCAATTAAATATTCCTTTAATGTGCTAATTCACGTAGGCCCATTTCAACATATGTGAAATTAGAATGAAAAGAGAGATAAGTCGTAAGACAGTATCTGAAAAAAATAGCTAGAAAACTTCAAGCACTCAAAGCTATTTTCAAAAGTGAGACTGTAGCGTTCTGTAGCATATAAGAACAGACTGAATAATGATTAACCACAGCAGCGCTGGATGAAATGCTTCCTCTATGAAAGGTCTGTAGTCTCCCTGAGGACATTATACAATGTCTTTGCATTTCAGCTTTTCATTTAGCTGATACTTTGCAATGGTTGCTGACAGAGTTTTACAGGTTTGCCTACGGTGCTGAAGCTTATTGAAAGACAGGTTACAGAAAGTCAGAAAGGTGATAGAATTCCCTCCAGAAAAAAAGATACTGCAACAGAGGTTGTAAATCTAACCCAAAAACAGGACACCACCCACCACATAATTGCAAACAGGGCTTCTATGAACTTTAAGCAGATTTCAGTGTTCATAATAAATCAATTATTCTTTTGTTTGACATGTGTCAGTTTGCTTGAAAAATAAAATATGGTGAAATTCACTTCTTTTTAATGAGATGTGAGATGTATGTGAACATTGCCAAAATATATTCAGTGTGTCCAACTTGACTTTCTTTAAAGATTTGTAGGTCTTTGAACCAGAACCACAAGTTCCTATAAGACAGGTATTTTACAAGACATATATTTTACAAACCCTTAACCATGTGTCATTTATTGGGCAAGAAGAGAAAGTGAAACAAGTTTCTTTTTAGTTTTTAAAAGCTTGATATAAATAAATATTTCCTTGAAAGTCCAGGAAGCTGTAATTGTTCTCAATAGGATGTAACAATATAAGACCACAGTGACTTTTCAAGGTAATGGGGAAAGGAATTGTAATTCTGAAGTTTAAAAACAAACACTGTGGTCTTGGTTAGCCGTTATTGCTGGATGTGGAGTAGAAATAAAATTACAGAGGTTTGGACCGTTCCAAGGTTTTTCTTCTAAACCCATGTTATCTCATTAAGGTTCTCATATATAATCACATATGACAAACTGTCTAAATGATATCAAACACACAATTAAAGCAATTAGCTAAATGTGCTAAGAATATAATAACAATGAAAGAATTGTTTAATAAAGTAATACTAAAATAACATATCTTGCTCCAGTGCTGACACAAAAACGTCTTAATCAACGGCACACTCACAAAAAGCACACTTTCTAATTCCACCAAATGCTTTGTTCTGTTCCATCTCGCCAAAACAAAGACAGATAATTGGGTGTAGTTCATTAAGGTGGTGTGGAAGTGAATGCATTAATAGCTGAGACTCTATCTGGCTTTGCTTTGCTATCTGTGTGAGCAGCCATTCCTGTCGCCTACTCCAGCAGATAACCGTCATGGGAACCTGACCGTACGTCTCCTGCAGCACAGCTCAGTAACCTTCAGGCAACTGATAACAGCAACTATGAGCCATGGTTCAGCACGTGGGAGTGAAAAATACACCTTCATACTTTTATGCTGTACATTTCTGTTAAACCCAAAAATGTTGATTAAATTGCTTACAGTGACCAAGTTACAAACACTACTGTTCGCTTTCAGAAAAAAGAAAAGAAAATGTGCAAATACTTTACTTTTAAGGATACAACAGATTGTCTATTGGGCAGTTTCCTTAAAAGGGACACCTTTGTACTTTCTTTACCACTAAAGGGTCCACAAAACCCTAAAAAAATACAGACAAAGGTGTCCCTATGAGGGTACTGTCCCATTTTGAACACTCTGAGAGTTTGGAATGAGTAAGATTTTTACAATATTTTTGAATGAAATCTCCTAAGGCTCCATATTTAGGAAAACCATAATATTACAGTAGAAAATAACTGTTTTCTAATTGTAATATTGCTGTGATGTCATTGTCTTTACTCCAGCCTTCAGTGTGATATGATCCTTCACAAATCATTCTGATTTGCTGATTTGGTGCTCAAGAATATTTCTTCTGATTATTATCAGAGTTGAAAACACTTATGCTGCTTGTGTGGAAAACAACCTGTTTTAGGACTATTTGTTTGATAGAAAGATCAAAAGAAAAGCATTTATTATTAAAAACACCATTATAAATGTAAATTATAAATGTTATTGTTAAATAATATATCTCTGATACTTTTTCTGGTTTAAGTATGTTATAATAATGTGTTATGTATTTTGGCTTTTAAAACTGTTTGCTGCAAACTTGTTATTTTTCACATTCCTTTTGGATTTGTTGCATCTAAATAACCTTTGGCTAATACTTGTTCTTCTCTCCTTTTATTAAGCCCTGTCAGAAAATCTAAAACTGTAACTTTAAAAATGCACCACAAAATGACCTGGAATGTGCCAATACAGAATTTACACAAGAAGCCCATTTTATTATAACAACAAGTATGTACTGATCCAATTGCATAGTACACACTGTCACCACCTTGGTAATCCAAACCATGTGGAAAGAGAGTCAAACTTTAAAAAAATGCCAGAATCATCCAATATTTTTGGATAAATACCACTAAGCTCAGTGACATCAGCTACTTTTTGTTAATGATAACTGCAGTAGCAGGTTACTTTCACAGTGCTGGTGTAAAGCTTGACGTCACCTGTCATCACATGGGGGCTTTTCAAGGGTACAAAGCCTGTTGCCTGGCGCCCCTGTTCTACTTACACAGACACATACTGATAACTGAGCCAGAGCTTCTCAATCAATCGCTCATCCTGTTTACTTCAACCACAATTCAGAAGCAACACCCAAAGAGAATGAGGAAGGGAACATTTTATAAGAGGATTTCCAGACTCTGGGTTTATTACATCAGTATCAATGCAGTTCAGAGACACACAAATCACTCGCAATCTAACCTGCCAAAATTTGAGTAGACAAGAATATTTATGACTGACGGCTACCGAAGAGATTGATTTGATTTTATGGCCGTTAATACACATTCTTGTATTTTATGACTTGTTTTCCAGTTAAAATATTTAAACCACAAAATACTTCAGACAAGATACATTTTAAAATAAGCAACACTGTACATGTTACAGTAATCAGGGACAGCAGGCTGGAATAACAGGAGAACACTGTTTATTATGGCACAAGCAGAGGAGCAGGTAGTGCCTGGCATGTCTGTTACAGTACCCCCCTCCCCACGGCCGGCTCCTGAGGGCCGAGGACCCAGACGATGTGGTGGACGTCCTCTTCCTCATGGAGCCAGTCTTTCAGGGTGATTGGAGTGGAAGGTGTCTAGTAGGTTCAGATCCAGGATGTCGTTGCGTAGGACCCATGAGTGTTCCTCTGGGCCGTATCCTTCCCAGTCCACTAGATACTCAAGTTGTCCACCATGCCGCCAGGAGTCCAGGATGTCGTGTACCTTGTAGGCAGCTCCATCGTCAAGGAGGAGAGGTAGGGGGGCTTCGGCTACACCAGGCTCTGTCGAGGGAGAAACAGAAGGATGGTAAGGTTTGAGTGAGACATGTAAAGTGTGGAGGATCCAATACTCAGGGGGCAGGTGGAGCTTGAAAGTGACCGGATTGATCTGCTCGGTGATGGTGAACGGGCCAATGAACCTGGGACTTAACTTGCGGCATGGTAGGTGCAGGCAGATGTCGCGGGTTGATAGCCAGACCTTCTGTCCAGGTTGGTATGACAGAGTGTCTGAGCGGCGAAGGTCAGCTGTATTCCTGCACCTACATAGGGCCCATTGCAGTTGGTGGTGGGCCACATCCCAGACCCTCTCACTCTCTCGGAACAAGTAGTCGACTGATGGAATTTCCGAGGGTTCTCCGGACCATGGGAAGAGTGGTGGTTGGTAGCCCAGCATGCACTGGAATGGTATGAGTGCGGTGGAAGGCTGGCGTAGGGAGTTCTGTGCCTACTCGGCCCACCCTAGGAACTGGTTCCAAGAGTCCGGGTGGCCATGGCAGAAGGTACGCAGGAATCGGCTGATCTCCTGTATCTTCCTCTCTGTCTGCACGTTGGATTGGGGATGGTAACCCCAATGAAAGTTGAATGAAGCGTTCGAGCCTGATGGTGTCCTCGTATGCAGCGAGATGCAACCGCACAGGTTTCAATCCCTGAGTGTAGGTGGTCAGCAAGGCTTGATAAACTTAGCAGCAAAAAGTGACAGTGTACTTATAAATTATTTTGCGCATTAACTTTACATTTGGATAAACACTGAAACATACGAAGCAACTTTAAAATTACAAAGTTCATAGAGTTCACATAAATTGTTGTAGAGCATGCTGTAAGTTTCAGTGTCTGTCCTACACTTGTAATGTAATTTATGTGCCTTTAAATAATAATGAGATCACCCTAAAATCCAGGATACATGTCAGGTCTGTTGTTTTGATTAATACAGTATCCTTTTTCAAGAAACCTACTGGGAGCCTCTAACCCTTCATTCCAGTAATCTTATTTTCTCTTTACACTCCTGGCATCCTGGAATACATATGGAGTAATGCTTCTAGCATTAATTCAAAGTATATGTGCCAACCCTGGATGCCTCCTGCAGAGGATAAATGCTCTTTCCCTTTCTCTCTCTCTCTCTCTCATTGCCAAGGCCAGCGCATGTCCCCTGGCACTGCTGCTTGATGAACCACAAAGAGTGACAAAAAACAAACTCTGTTTCTGAATATGCACAAAGATAAGCAACCAATGCACTGCATTGTTCTGCTGGAGAGCTTTTCTACTCTTTGTGCAATGAAGAACAGATGGCCAATAAAACAGTGAGAACTGGCTAAAAGGTGACCAGAGCAGTTTTAAATTGAGATTTGAGACATTGTGCACACATTAAAACGTCAGTGTCATGTTTGTTAAATATCTTCTTGTATTAGAAAGCCCTAAATATTGCTTTTTTGTCATGAAAGTAAATTTAGACTTTTTTTCATGAAGTCATGTTTGCCATAAAACTGGACTGTTCACAGATGATATTACTAGTCTGACGAAAAGACCCAGTGACCCTGTGCACATTATTATCTAAAAGACAACAGTAGCATTTTCCAGTGAGACAGTCGCCATTCATCAGCCATGTGGGCTGAACATGACGTCATAGATTGCTTGGTTTAGTCTTTTGTATATTTCCATTTTGACCAGCCATGTTACATTTTAATTTCACATATGCCAATAAGCATTTTTTGTGTGCTGAGTTTCAATAACTTTCATATAAATAAGGAATTTTGTGCTACAGTTTGTCTTTTCAAACTCTAACAAGAAATTGGTAACACTTTATTTTACAGCTCTGTTCCGCATGTACATACTATTTACATATTTTTGTATTTACAATAACTGGGTAACAGCTACTAAACCTGAACCTACCCTTAAACCTAACCCTTACCCATATAATTACCCTTATATTATCAATACTTTCTTAAATACAGTAAGTAAACTGTAAGTACACATGCTGTAAAATAAAGTGCAACAAAGATCTATTTCATTGGATCCATTGCCAAAACTTATAAAATATATATTGTTGCAAGTTAATTTATTGATATAATTAAACACTTTAAGTTGCAAACATTTTTGAAAGTGATGTGACATACAGCCAAGTATGGTGACCCATACTTAGAATTTGTGCTCTGCATTTAAACTCATCCAAAGTGCACTCTCACTTTGTGAGTTCTAATAACATAATAATGTTGATCATAATATAAACTTAATATTGTGTGTAATATAAACCCTACATTATTATTATTTTTTTACTTAAATAAATTGTTTTAAACTTTAAAAATGGGTGAAAATGGATTTCTAGTTCCAAGCATGCTTTGCATTGGACAGGATAAGGAGGGTAAATGTTGAATAAATGTTGAATTATTTTTGACATTTAAAAGTTTCTGTAATGTTGACATTTTTATGGTTTTGCTGAAGAGTAGAGCCCGTGGTTATGTGGGTGGCTGCATGGTTATTCTGTAAACAATGATTGCCAGTGACAAAATTATGTCTTTCTTATTCAATACATTTACATTTAAGTTAGGTTTAGCATGTGTTATGATAGCTGTTGAACTTGAATGAAGTACATAAGGTTAACTGGCTCCAATAGCATCACTCAGTTAGTTGGAACTACTTTATTTTTTTCTTTTTAGTAATCAGTCTAATAATTTGAGTTTATGCTAGTTTGTTGGTAGTTAGAAGTCGGCAACTCAAAAAGACTGATGGAAAAATTTTTTGTGTGTGCCTGTAAAGTGTTATAGCATCTGCATTCAGCATGATCATGGAAACCATTTCTTAACCCTTTGATGCACAAGCTATGCAAACCCCTTCATGCACAACATTTAAAATGACCTGTATTCAATTCCTGTTATTTCATGCTTGGCTGGACATTTTTGTTTCCTATAGGATTTGTGTTTCTACAAGTTTACACACCTGGGTCAAAAGGGACCCATCTATGCAAGCACGATAAGGCAAGGCTAGACAAGTTTATATATATAGCACATTTCATAAACAATGGTAATTCAAAGTGCTTTAAATATAAGAAAATAAAATAATAGTTAAAAAAATCAAATGAAAATGACTTAAAAATGATTTAAACGATTTAAAATGAATTTAAAACAGCTAGGAATAGAAAATTATTATGCATTAAATCAGTTCGGACATTACACAGTGCTCATTTAATAAATGCACAGCTAAACAGATGAGCTTTGAGGCTCAGTTTTAATGTGACTAATGTTTTAGCACATCTGATCTCATCTGGAAGCTGATGTAACTGGAAGCCAGTGTAAGGAGCTGAGGACTGGTGTGATATGCTCAGATTTTTGGTTCTTGTCAGAATTCTGGCAGCACTGTTCTGGATGAGCTGCAGCTGTCTAATGGTCTTCTTAGGAAGGCCGATTAGGAGACCATTACAATAGTCCACCCTGCTGGTAATAAAGGCATGAACAAGTTTCTCCAACTCTTGACTAGAAACAAAACATCTAATTCTTGCAATGTTTTTTAAATGATAGTATGCTGATTTAGTTACCCTTTTGACATGACTACTAAAACGAAGGTCTGTCTTCAGAATCTTCAAAAGATTCCTGACTTGATTTTCAGTTGTTAGACCACTAGAGTCAAGGTATGCATTCACCTGGAGGACTTCGTCTTTGTTTCCAAATGCAATGACTTTAGTTTTTTTCCTTGTTTAACCCTCTGGAGTCTAAGGGTATTTTTGGGGCCTGGAGAAGTTGTCATGCCCTGACATTTTTTAGCTTTTTTCAGTTTCTTATACACATCTAAATGGCTAAAGTCTAGTCTCACTGTAATCAGCACCAACTGAGCTAATAATTTGTGAGCAGCATGTGTGTACATTATTGTCTTTTTGAGAAATAAAAAATATCAGTGGTTAGTGAAAAACTAAAAATGTTAAATCATTTGAATAAGGCAATAAAACACATACAGAACATTGGTTCCCGGGACTTTTGAGAACTGGAGCTTGTAGCCTAGAGTTTTTCTTTCTAAATTATGTGAAAATCATCTTGTTTACTCAAGAAATTTCTGGCACATACAACTGTTAATTTCATCAATGCTTTGGCAGAGGCAGTCAATGGGGCTGTAGTCATTTGACGATGATACCCTTTATGGTAAATCTGGATATCATCAGCATAGCTGTGATAGGCAATTTGGTTATTTCTCATTATTTGACTTAGTGGGAGCATATACAGGCTAAACAAGAGCAGTGCAAGAATTGAGCCTTGAGGGACTCCGCATGTCATTGACGTACACTTAGACTTATGATCTCCTATACTCACATAATAAGTATGACCTGAACCATTTGATTATCATCCCAGAAAGCCCGACCCAGTTTTCCAGTCTTTTGATAAAACAAAGGAATAAAGACAACATTTTGTTAAAATAATTAGTTTAGCAGTTATTTAGACCATCACATTTAACACTTGAAATGTGTTACTTATACTTTGATTAGCATGTTCAGTTGTGTTTGATTAGGGTTTGAGCTGAATTCTATTTTTACAACCACAACTCCAGATTAACCCTGTGGCACATAGTCTAGGTCATCAGGGTTTGATATTTCAGACTCTGATTCAGGACTAAGAATTGCCTCATCTTCCTCATACTGTTCTTCATGCAGCATCTCCATAATCAGCCATTAATCTAGATTGACTGGGACCAGCAAGAATATTTTCAAATGCATGAATATATAACACTGACAGACATAAAAGGTGACCAATAGCATTGATTTATGACAAAAAATTAAAATGATGAAATATGGAGATACCTGTACATGTTTTCTGCCTGACGATATATAACAATAAACTTGTATATAATTTAACTTTTATTTTGTTGACCTAGCTATTAGTTAGCTATAATAGAAAATGGCAACAACAATAGCTAATAGTATTGGATATGTTTCTCTTTCTCACTAGTAATGGATTTCAGGAGCTTCAGGATCGAGGTAACCTTAGCCTAACATTCAAATATGTCCAGTTATCTTAGAAAAAATAATATATCAAATATTTTCTGTGGTAAAAAACTATTGAAAAATAAAACTAGCATGAAATATACAAAAGCAGCAGTGTTGAGAAATGTGTTGCACGTGAATAGTATGCTGCAGTAAATATGTTCCTATTTGGAAAAACGTGCAAATATCAATAGCAAATATCATTTTTGACCCATGTGTGTAAAATTGATTTGGAAATACAAAAACTGTGTTTCTTTATTAAGTAAGAAAGGAAGAATAAACATAATGATTTGTGGAAATCAAAATTAAGCTATTTAATGAATACTTTAATGATAAAATACATTTCTTTCAAAGATCCAGCAGAGAATCAACAATCAAATAACACAGGGAATGAATACTGGTCATTTTAGACCCATGTTAGACCCAGGAGAGTGATATAAAAACAATTTTTATTCAAAATGTAAGGAAAAAGGAAATTAAGGATTTGTGATGATCAAAAACAATATATATATGATATATTAATATCCTGGTCAGAAGGTCATCTTTGTCTAGTAGCAAATTCCCAATAAAATTATCCAAAGTAAAAAATAAAGAAGTGGGGAAAAAAAAAACCCCATGAGTAAGACACACTCCCAGACTGACAAGGCATAGGTGTCTCTTACCACTAAGAGCATCATGTTTTCATGATCTCCTACAAACAGTTGTTTCAGACACAAAACCAATATGAATTTTCTCATCCCTAGAAATCCCTGGAGAAAATGACGTTGTCCTTGGGGGAGCAAACAGATGAGATTGTATGATGAGTCTTCCGCCAACTCCAAATGACTAATCATCACCCAAGAAACATGCTGACGAACTATGTGAGGGGGGTCAGATTTGAAAACCAATAAAATTAGTGGGAGCTCAACAGTACTTCCATGACATCACATTTCTTTAGGGTGTTCTTCATTCAGAAATCTAGTATAAGAATTATTCGAAGGACATATAGTGCAGGAAGGGCATGATCTACTAAGTCTTTCAAATGAAATGCAGAAACTTCAAAGACAGAGCACATCTCGTCCATTCCTCTCACAGTCTGACCTTTAAACAAAAGCCATGGAAGGATGTTGTATTAAAGTGACAAAAAAGTGAAAGTGACGTGACATACAGCCAAGTATGGTGACCCATACTCGGAACTCGTGCTCTGCTTTAAACCCATCCAAAGTGCACCCACACAGCAGTGAACACACACACACTGTGAACACACACCCGGAGCAGTGGGCAGCCATTTATGCTGCGGCGCCCAGGGAGCAGTTGGGGGTTCGATGCCTTGCTCAAGGGCACCTCACTTGTGGTATTGAGAGCGGAGAGAGCACTGTACATGCACTCCCCCCACCTACAATTCCTGCCAGCCCGAGACTCGAACTCACAACCCTCCGATTGCGAGTGCGACATTCTTTAACCATTAGGCAATGACTTCCCAAAAGAGATGTAGAGCTGTTCTGTTACATTTTGATGAAGATCTTTAATTTTGGATGACAACACACTGTGTTGTTGACAACACAACCATGACGAACAACAGTTTTCATCAGTTTTCATTCATTATTTGCTCACTTCCTATTGTGCTTCGTGGTCTTTCATGTTTCAAAATACATAAGGTTGAGTAAAAAAATAGTGATCTGTACCTTTAAGAAATAGCATGGCAACCAACAACAAAATAAAAAGAATTAAAGGCACAACCTTTTTCCAGACACGGAAAATAGTTGGTACTGAAAGGGCACTGTCTTAAATGTCAAAAAATGGAAAGGAAGCGCACAAAGGCTGTTTTCACATATACACAAGAATGTATTGTGTTATCTTCAGTGATTGGCAGTGGGGTTGCCTTTTCCTCACCTGGTATGTCATAATCCTCCAACAGATGTGCATGGCTGGATGGATGGCCACCCGGGACAGAAACCCGATCATGACCGTAGGGGGGTAACATGGGTGGTACAGTGCAGGGGTCTGGTTTGGAATAGAAGTGGATCAGAGGTTTCATAAGATTACAGAAGAATATGTTAAACTGTTTGCTAATAATATTTTCCTATTATGTCTGATGCATGTAGTGCTGGCATAGCCTGCTATTAAATCTTTAAAGTAAAATATAAAATTAAGCAAGTTCTATAGAATAAAGTGAAAGTTTGTTACAGTGTATTGTGCCAACAGCTCATTCAAAACGTTGACATTTTGTGATAAAGGTCACTGTGGGGCATGTTGTCATATTATATTGAATAAATTGTCACACGATGGGAACCAGCAATTATATACTATAATGGGTTAAATTCTTCTTTTTAAAAACCTGGATATATTCTGAAGACATTTACTGCTTAGAGAATTTTGCTGTCAGATAATTTCATCTCACTTTACAGCAGACGATATATAATTGTTAAAGAGGCAGAAGCAGATACAGATCATAAGAACAGTGAAAAGCATCTCTGATAGAGTGTGTATGCACTTTCTGTTATATTCCTAATTTGTGGGTAAATGGCTGGGGATTTTCCATCATTCCTGCACAGCTGTGGAAGAACCGGACAGGAACAGGGATGAAATTGAGGTTACTGGTCTGATTTGTCAAAGTTAAGGCAGGAGGACTTCAAAGGCTAAGTTGCATACACCCGCCTCCCTGCTGACCAACTACTGTACACACTTCACTCAAAAAAAAAAATCCAATTGTTGCTGACTATGTTCACTACCTAATGTTTAAGAAGACACAGTCAGCAACATTTGGATTTTTTTTGAATGAAGTGTGTACAGTTGTTGGTCAGCGGAGAGGCGGCTGTATTCAACTGAACCTTTGAAGTCCTCCTGCCTTCACTTTCATATCATTACAGTTACAGCCGCCAAATATCATGAAATCAACCCTGTAGTTGCATTTGTTCTTTCGAAGCTGACAAGAAAAATTGTTGCACAAGTGAGGTAGAAATTTAATGAATAATCGAATTTCCAGATCTCTACGCACACCAGCCCATTTCACCCACTCAGGCCGTAAGAATTAATTTCCTGCTCTATAGCTGCTGTAAAATAAAGAATGATTGAGCTACTCATGCCACATGTTGCATCCCAGTAGTTTTACCTCTTTTATAGCGTTATAGCAGCCAATAGTAACACAGCCACTCTCCCTTACACACACTCTAGGAAAATAAACAAAAAGAGCAACTTGGAAGCAAACATTCTCTCTGAAATGTTCACACATGCGGTTTCTATTTACAAGAAGAAAAGGGGGCGGGGTGAAAGAAAAGGTGGGGTGGGGGTCATATTATAAAGCATGCAAATGCAGATCATGTTTTATTGTTGCTATTGACTTATCAGCTGCTAGATTGTTACTGTATCAGGCCATCAGTGCCAGAAGCACATTTAACTGGCTCCATTTAAAAAGCATCGCATGTGTCCTTGATTATTGTGCCAGCTGCTGCAGAATAACCTTTTCCTTGTGCTGGAGAAGATCTGTGCATTAGAACACGTAGCTGGAAGTTGGGACTTAAACTTTGGTCTTGTTTCACTCTTCAAAATAAAGGTTCTTAATTGGCATCTATGGTTCCAGGAAGAACCTGCAACATCCTTGGAACATTTCCATTGTACATGAGATTCTTTATAGTGGAGAAAGGTTCTTTATATCATTAAAGGGATCATTTGACATTGCTAAAAAGAACAATATGTTGTGTATTTGGTGTAATGCAATGTGTTTATGTGATTCAAAAAACACATTATTTTCCACATACTGTACATTATTGCACTTCTATGCTCCACCTCTCTGAAATGCATTGATTTTTACAAAGCTCATCATTCTAAAAAGAAAACGGTGTATACTGATTGGCCAGCTATCCAAATGCATTGTGGTTCGGTGAATACCTCAAGTGTGTGATGGAAATGTTACGCCACTTAACATACTGTGATGCCTTCTCCCAGCAAGACCATTGAGTTTCACGCTGTGTAAACGTAAAACCATGTCTGCACTTGTGATTGGAGAAATGACAAACAATAAGCACTACTCTACACTAGTGGTCCCCAACCTTTTTAGCGCCAAGGACTGGTTTAATGTCACATAATATTTTCACGGACCGGGCTTTAAGGTGTGACGGATAAATATAACAAAATAAAATGATACAACTGGCATAAAAACTGTGATATATTGTAAATATAGTAAGAAACATGAAATTACAAAAATGTAAAAAATATATAATGAGCGAGTACATCATGAATCTATTTTCCCAAACCGTGTTTTTGTCTTTTCCTGAATCACACAATGTCACTGTCACTAATCAGCCAATCGACGAAGGCTGTCCAAATTTGTAGGATCCTTCAAATGCGGCCCACAAATGCGTCCTCCTTTTCCCCGAATTGGAAGGATGGGTGTGGTGGATCCTTTCGCGTCCTACCTATCCCATAATTCTTTTCGGCAGGACGAAGCGAGTGGTAGCGGAGTGGGGGAGGAGTATTATTTTCGATGTTTTTTTTTGAGCTGGCTTTTCAAAAATATATATTTTCAGTGGTTTTCTAGTTAGGCATTTTGTTTTAGCGTTTAGCTTTTTTTTTTTTTTTACATTTGTACGTGTATATGTAAAAAAAAAAAAAAACGTTTACTTTCGTAAACTAGCTTCTTCCTTACTGCCTGTGTGAATATCCCCTTACACACAGCTTATTTGTTAGTGATTGAAGCTGTTTTTAACGCTTCTAAGGACGAAAGAGCAGACAGAAGTGTTTATAAAGCTCCGGGGAGAGAACGATAAGCTCTTCACCCGCGTCTTGCTTAGCGCTGTCACGGTTGCTAGGCGACATGATATGAGCAACAGGTAAGGGAGGGAACTGAAAGAAGTGTAGGCTGTCCAAATTCACAAACACAGACTTCCGTTTTTTTCGGTCGTCGGAGGACCCCTCCTCCTTCAACCGGGTAGGAAGGATCCTAAGGAGGATGCAGACCCTGAATTTGGACACAGCAATAGTCTCCGTGCCTCTGGTCATCAGCTCCTTCCCAATCTCCTGGTTCTGTAAGATAGAGACTTTTAGTATACTCCTCATCCTCTAGAATCCAGAATTATCATCTAGTATTCCCACGTGATTTCCTGTTGAGCTCACTATTGTTGTCAATGAACACATTCTCACCTTTATCTCTGTGTTCCTAGTATACTTCCGTCATGAAGACTGGACCACCTACAGGAAGTTTGATGACAACATGAGCTCTTCTGACCCATTCCAGGAGATTGTAGACTCCCTGAATCAGATTCTCACCACCCCTCCACACTACCACTACTGTCACTAATGTTGGCACTCCGAATATACTTCCGTAACAGTCACACACTGCAGGCTTGAGTGAGGAACAGCCAGTGGATTTGTCCATGGTGAAAGCAGATCTGGCAATTCACAGCGTGAAGTTGATGTATTTCCTCAGTCAAGTCAAGTCACCTTTATTTATATAGCGCTTTAAACAAAATACATTGCTTCAAAACAACTAAACAACATTCATTAGGAAAACAGTGTGTCAATAATGCAAAATGACAGTTAAAGGCAGTTCATCATTGAATTCAGTGATGTCATCTCTGTTCAGTTTATATAGTGTCTTTGCATTTATTTGCAATCAAGTCAACAATATCGCTGTAGATGAATTGACCCAACTAAGCAAGCCAGAGGAGACAGCGGCAAGGAACTGAAACTGCATCGGTGACGGAATGGGGAAAAATACCTTGGGAGAAACCAGGCTCAGTCGGGGGGTCAGTTCTCTGACCAGACGAAACCAGTAGTTCAATTCCAGGCTGCAGCAAACTCAGATTGTGCAGAAGAATCATCTGTTTCCTGTGGTCTTGTCCTGGTGGTCCTCTGAGACAAGGTCTTTACAGGGGATCTGTATCTGGGGCTCCATTTGTCCTGGTCTCCGCTGTCTTTCAGGGATGTAGAGGTCCTTTCTAGGTGCTGATCCACCATCTGGTCTGGATACGTACTGGATCTGGGTGACTGCAGTGACCCTCTGATCTGGATACAGACTGGATCTTGTGGCTACGGTGACCTCAGAATAAGAGAGAAACAGACTAATATTAGCGTAAATGCCATTCTTTTAATGATGTAGCAAGTACATTGGGTGGTACGGTTCCGGTTTACCTAATTAATTCAGATCTGGATGTTAAAAGCATCTTAGTATGTTATGTGTAAGCCAGGTTAAAGAGATGGGTCTTTAATCTAGATTTAAACTGCAAGAGTGTGTCTGCCTCCTGAACAATGTTAGGTAGGTTATTCCAGAGTTTAGGCGACAAATAGGAAAAGGGTCTGCCGCCCGCAGTTGATTTTGATATTCTAGGTATTATCAAATTGTCTGAGTTTTGAGAACGTAGCGGACATAGAGGATTATAATGTAAAAGGAGCTCATTCAAATACTGAGGTGCTAAACCATTCAGGGCCTTATAAGTAATAAGCAATATTTTAAAATCTATACAATGTTTGATAAAGAGCCAGTGACAGGACTGGGCTAGTATGGTCATACTTCCTGGTTCTAGTAAGAACTCTTGCTGCTGCATTTTGGACTAGCTATAGTTTGTTTACTAAGCGTGCAGAACAACTACCCAATAAAGCATTACAATAATCTAACCTTGAGGTCATAAACGCATGGATTAACATTCCTGCATTTGACATTGAGAGCATAGGCCGTAATTTAGATATATTTTTGAGATTGAAAAATTGAGTTTTACAAATGCTAGAAATGTGGCTTTCTAAGGAAAGTTTGCGACCAAATAGCACACCTAGGTTCCTAACTGATGACGAAGAATTGACAGAGCAGCCATCAAGTCTTAGACAGTGTTCTAGGTAATTACATGCAGAGTTTTTAGGTCCTTTAATTAACACTGTTTTTTCAGAATTTAGCAGTAAGAAATGACTCGTCATCCAGTTTTTTATGTCGACTATGCATTCCATTAGTTTTTTCAAATTGGTGTGTTTCACCGGGCCACGAAGAAAATAGAGCTGAGGATCATCAGCATAACAGTGAAAGCTAACACCATGTAATCAGTGATCAGCACGGATCAGCTCTAGGCATAATGAAGCAGATATCGTCCTCTTTTGGGAGGCCAAACAAAGTAGTTCCGCTTTCACAACGAAATCTCCACAGCATGGCGTGGCGGCAATAACAATACTACAGTGAGAATAAAAGTTATGCCTTCTTTCGTTGTGATGAACAAGAGGACTGGAAGTCATTAAAAATTGCATCGTGCAAAAAGGTGCAAAGTGCATGTGGGTTAAAAACAGAATGGACCACTTCTTTCTTTGTGTGAACATTTGGGTGGTGTTATGCAAATCTTCCCACACAGTGACGTAGACATGTAGGGGTGTGTTTAAACTAGGCATTTTAGGAGGGCATGGTTGACTCTTAACTTTTATAAAGAATATCTCTTTGGATCTGAAAATTCTTTGGAACTTTATAGACCTTCTTTATGCATAGCTTGTAACACTCCAAAGAGAAAATTAAAAATTAAATCACATCATATGACACCTTTAAAATGTTCTTCACACTAAATAAAAATGTTTCTTTTAAGAACTGTTCACTGAAAGGTTCTTTGGGGAACCCAGAATGGTTCTCCTATTCATCTATGGCATGTGCACATACATTTTTTTCACTTACAAATTTTATTTTAAGAGTATGAAAATAAGATTTGGCTCTATACTATCCTATTTTAAATTCAAATGATGGTCTTCTAAGTAGTTAAAAGTAATTTTCTCCATTCTGACATGCTTTGTCTTGCTTAGAAAAACCATATTTTGTGAGATGAATGCTAGGTTGTGGAGGATTCAGCAGACTTCCACAATCTGGCATACTTTACCTAATCTGCTTTTGAAAATGCACTTTTTTGATTATTTCTAGTTGTTAGGCTATATTTTTCAACATTGTGTTCATTATTTGATTAACCAATATTGCAATGATCAACTAAACATGTACATTAACATCACTTGTAAATGAATCAGTGATTTTAATTGTAATAGCACTTACGCTTGTGAATAATGTGTTTCATGAACCATATTAAAATTGGACTTAAGTGCATTTGCATTGAAAATAATGTCAAAGACATAATAACAGTGCACAGTGGCACTTTGGCCTCTCTGTTGCCATCTGTGGTTGATTTATAAAATTGTTAGTTCTCTATTCCGCCAATAAAGCCTCTGATGCAAATCAAAATACAATTGTATCAGGGCAAATTTCTCCATGTATTTCAACATTTCCTGAAATGAAATGCTTCATCCAAACCTCAAACATAGTCTAACATTAAAAGCAACATAGCTTCTCCCTTGTGCCATCTGAGGTTTGGATTTGTTTTCTTTTTGTAAGCAGTGGATTAAAAAAAAAAAAAATTGAAAAAAAGAGGTAAGCTATTCACTATGATTAAGCTAGCAGGTCAAAGCCTGGTGTAAAACTACCACTGAATTGATGACAAACAATGAACAATTGTCATGTAATTACAGATCTGGTGGATGTTTAAAGGTGGGTTGTGATGCAGTCAGCGTGTAATCTGCTTTTCCCATGAGAGCTGTGAGTGTTCAGGGTCAGGGCAAGACTGGTTTAGACTCTACATGTAAGACTAAACACAGGATATGAGAGGAATGTGCATCTCCCACTGCTCTGCAGTTTGTACTAAAGTAAAGTAAAGTGCTGCCAATAAAGCATTTTTTAAATAATTTTTCAGTGGTGCTAAACGAAAATATGAAGGATATGGCATAATTTATAATGTAGACAACTGGTAAATTATCCGTCATGCAGTACAACAGAAAAGCAACCTCAAAATGTTTTTTATAAAAATAAAGTTTAAAAAAATTGGTGGTTACAATTGCTTCATTTTACTGAGGAATATTGATTAACTACATATTTGGTTTAGGGTTAGTTACTTATAATAATGAGTTATTAACTGTTATTACAATAACATATAAATGTGTACAGTAAATCACCTTAAAATAAAGTGTTGCATATATTTTTAAATAAATTATCTGAACATTAATTCCACTTAAATTATATGAAATAATTATAGTAATTATTTAAATAATATAAAATGAATAAAAAATAATAATATGATTAATTGTTATACATATATTAATAAATCAAAAAGCAATAATGTTTAGAAATAAATTTGCATTAAGGATTATACTTTGTACTAGCTACTAGATAACAACACTTGAGGTCTCTGGCTGTCCGAGAAAATAGAAGATAAAAAGCTTGGGAAAGTTTCTTTCACACAGAATGTTGTATAACTCAGAAATGTCTGAAAGCTAAACTGTGTGCTGTGGTGGGCCAACCACAAGAACTAGAATACTGTACCTTGCATAGTGTGATTATACATCCAGACCTTGCATAAGTCAGTCAAAAGTAACCCTAGCAAAGAATTTGTTATCACACAGTCATCCAAAGTGTAAAGGAGAAGAAGTCGACTTCCTTTAAAAATGATGTTAGCCAATATTATACTCCCCCGATGTTTTGCTCTCTCAGTTGCCTCTGGATCTTCAAAAGCCAAATGAATAGTGCACACATCACAACCATCAAGCCACATCTGTTGCTTCAGCAGGAAAGGTAAAACAAACTCTCATGATTTGGCACATACAGAATCAGAGTCATGAATGACTGCTGAAAACTGTGGAATACAAATGTAGAAATATTTGAAGTATAAGACACACAAGTGTGTTTACGGATGTTATTTCTGAATTCCCTGTCAACCCATATTAATTTTAAACGGTAGTAAAGAAGACAAAACTTTTTAAACTTCTTAAACTCAGTAACCTGTATGTCTTCAGTTTATCCCTGAGATGTTTGGAGTCTCAGAGGGAAACCGCTCATGGGTTCAGAGGTTCACATAATGACTGTAAAGATGAGGGGCTTTTCCTCTAAAGGGTCCGGGGCTACACCTGGGCATCTCCAGGGCTCGAGGGCCCCTCCATCTGTACTCGGTTTTTACCAAAGGTACTTTCTGTAAAAGCACAGCAAGGCAATTACTGTGATTGCCTTTAATTTCAGTGTAGGTTCACTCCACACGTGAGCTTATGAGGATTTCTTATATAATTACAGAACTGTTTGAGGGCAGATAAATCCCCCTTCCTCTCTGTCACGGGGCATTTAAACTTACATCCTATTAGGAATCTCTCCTCTCTGATGTCCTCTCTTTACATCAACAGAATGCACCTAAACATATGATTTCTGTTTCAAGGTAATTATATTTAGTCTTATTATATTCCCACTGAAGTAACATTATGAACCATTTATTGAATCATCAACATTTGACCAAAAGAACCCTGTGACTATATAATGGTCAATTTATTTAATCATTCCTGTATAAGAACTTTTACTGTTATTATCAATTTTAGTTAACATAGCTATGCATAAAATAGAAATATAATAATAGTTTTATATTATATATTATAATTAATTGCATTTTGAACAATAATACGTTTTATTACAGAATATATTGTTTGCAATTATATTTATCAGAAGTAACATAGATAATAATAATGTTATTATTATTATGTTATTATTAAAATATAATGTATTGTTCAATATAATATGTAATATAATTAATATAGTTGTTTTTTAATCATTTATTATTGTTATTAGTAATATTTTTATTAATACAAACAACAATGAAATTAATAATAATAATAATAATAATAAATTGAATTGTCGTTACATACAAATATAATATATAATAAAACTATTATTATTATTATTATTATTATTATTATATTAGCTGTTTTTACTTGTATTAATCATTTTAGTTATCCATACTTATAAAACTATAAAAATACAACAATAATCATACTTCCATTGACTAAAATATGTATTATAATTAATTTCATTTTATTCTTTGTTCAAAAATCAAATTGAATTTTTTTTTTTTTTTTTTTTTTTTTACTGAAAATCGAATGTCAAACTCTAATCAAACATGAAACTAGTAAAAAGCACAATGTCAGGTTTGAATTTTTTTATTTTTATTTTTTTTTTTTTTTGAGTTTGACATCTTATGAGTTTGGCCAAATTCAAAGTTTGCATTTGAGGCATCATCTTTTCAGTGTATGGTTCAGCTTAAATCAAACATTCATTGTTCTCTCAGTATGAATGTTGGTTTGCAGTAGTTAAAAGTCTTAACACAGGAGCTTGAGGTCACCCCTGACAAAAGCACCTCAGCACTTAGGTCCCTGACATTTCTGGCCTCCGTCTCAGCAGGGTGTGAGCAGAGGATGTGGCGCCATGACATACGTGCATGTACTCTCGTTCTCTGAGTCTCCCTGTGACATGAGTGACCTGGAACTGCTCTTGCAGTTGAAATTCAAAACCCTGGAATCCAGCTAATTTGCTACGGATCAGGGCCTTTGGAGACCTTAGAGATCCACTCATTACATAAGGTGAAAGAAAAAGACCTAATTCCAAATAGAGAGTTTGTTTCACATGGCCAAGATATGTTAGTTGTGCAATTAAATAAACAGTTATGTGTGGTTTATTATTTATATTGATGCACATTTTGTATATATCATACACTTTGAAGGTCAAATTAACTTGATGGGGTTAAATCAGTGTTTTGTTTAAAAGTTAAATAAAACATTTATGATGGTGACTCAATTCATTACATAACAAAGGACTGGGGGTTTACATCACAAGTTTGGTGTTATACATCTAATAAAGAATTGATAACGAGACCAAAAGCTCAAACTATCTTTGACACAAAAACTCTCCAACACCTTCTTGTGATTTCAACTTTTATTCGAAACAGTGAACTAAGCCTGAAAACACTTGTCAACCTATAATGAACCTGTCTAAACCAACCATATTTAAAAAAGGATTTATATATTTGCCACATCCTTGTGAAAGAGAAGTTTGATTTTACATACAGTACAGACCAAAAATTTGGACACACCTTCTCATTCAAAGAGTTTTCTTTATTTTCATGACTATGAAAATTGTACGAGAACGAGTCAATCTTTAGTTCGTCCAGGATATTGGTTATTTTAAGTGTCAGCAAAATTTAACACCTTAAGTTATTTGTGGATTAATGCTTATTGGAGATACGAACCGTTTTAAACGATTCAGTTCGATTTGGTGAACTGGTTCAAAAAGATCCGGTTACATCGAGTGATTCGTTCGCGAACCAGATATCACTACACTGCGGTGAAGGCGTCACAACAGACATGGAAGAGAAGACAATGCTGAATAAAATCATAGTTTTTGCTAGACCAAAATGTATTTTTGATGCTTCAAAAAATTCTAACGGACCCTCTGATGTCACATGGCCTACTTTGATGATGTTTTTATTACCTTTCTGGATGTGAGCAGTATGCCATACACACACTTTAAATTGAGGGACAGAAAGCTCTCGGACTAAATTTAAAATATCATAAACTGTGTTCCGAAGATGAACGGAGGTCTTAAGGGTTTGGAACGACATGAGGGTAAGTCATTAATGACATAATTTTAATATATGGGTGAACTAACCCTTTAAGTGTGTTACAAAACAAACTATATATTAGTTTTGTATTCATATTAAACTATCTGCAAGTAAATTTTTTTAAATAAATATATTTTTTAGATTTGAAGTACATATAAGTGCACATTCAATACAATTAAATACATGTCTTTTTCACACTACACAAGTCTTCCTTAAGGACATCAATGTCCACCAAAACAGGGGACAGCTTTGATTTATTTTATACATTTGTGGCTATATTACCAACAGATGTGCTGTATTGTACAACACAGTTGTAGTTACCCCCACCCTGCCATTAATTGGTTCAGAATGGTCGGTGCATTGGATTCCCAAAGCAAAGCTCTGGCAAGGTAATGCTTTGCACTTACCAAATCATAAATCATTATATATGAATGAAAATGAGCTAAATCATGAAAAGACATGCATTGTTCATAAGTCAGTATGTGTGTGATCTGTGTATTCTTTTGAGAGGTCTGTCGTAGATAGACTTTAAGAGGGAGTGTATTAAACTCTGAGAATCCAACTTCCTGGTACATTTTTCAGGTCAGTGATTCAGTGATGTCATCATCCAGTTCAGCTCTCTTCCAATAGTGTCTGTGCAGTCAAGCTGACAATATTACCAGAAATTAAGCATACCTAGCTAAGCAAGCCAAAGGCAACAGCGGCAAGGGACCTTGGAAGAACCCAGTTCAGTTGGGGGCCAGCTCTCCTCTGGCCAGACAAAACCAGAATGGTATGGTTTAATTCCAGGCTGCAAGACAGGTCAGATTGTGCAGAGGACTTGTGTGGTTCCTGTGGTCTTGTCCCGATGGCTTTCTAATTGGCGTGGTCTTCACAGGGGATCTGTCTCTGGGGCTGATCTAGTTGACATGGTCTCTGCTGACGTTCAGGTCTGTAGAGGTTGTCTCTAGGTGAGGATCCACCATCTGGTCTGGATATGGACTGGATCGGGGTGGTTACAGTGACCTCAGAATAAGAATGAAACAGACTACTCTTAGTGTAGATACCATTCTTTTTACGATGTAACGAGTACAAACGGTTTTATAAGAAGTGTTCTGGGTTCCAGTTGGCCTAATTAATGCAGCCTAACAGTCCTTTAATAGATCTGAATTATCTCATTATTAAATAAATGTTTTTCTCTAGCTCACGTTGGCCACAATTATTGGCACCCAATTATTGCAACGTCCTTAGTTTTCTCCTATAATGCCTGAGGAGTTTGGAACGCACCTGACAAGAAACCAGAGACCATTCCTTCATACATAATCTCTTTAGATCCTTTAGATTCCCAGCACTATGTTGGTGCTTCTTCTCTTCAGTTCATCCTATATAATTTTCTATAGGTTTCAGGTTGGAGAACTGGGACGGCAATGGCGGAAGCTTCATTTCGTACTTAGTGACATATATATATATATATATATATATATATATATATATATTTTTTTTTTTTTTTTTTTTTTTTAGTCTGTTTTGGATCGTTGTCTTGATGGAAGATCCAACCATGGACCATTAAAAGATTTGTCACAGAGACCGTCTGGTTTAGATTTCTTATCT
Organism: Carassius auratus; assembly: GCF_003368295.1. Lineage (NCBI taxonomy): Eukaryota > Metazoa > Chordata > Actinopteri > Cypriniformes > Cyprinidae > Carassius > Carassius auratus. Next base: position 5,529,586 of record NC_039283.1, read on the forward strand.
GTTGGATTTTGATAGAATCCATGATACCATGTATCTGAACAAGATGTCCAGGATCGCTGGCAGAAAACAGGCCCACAACATTAAAGATCCAGCAGTATATTTAACCATGGGCATGGGTTAACATCTTACGTATTGCACTGATGGTGGAAATGGGGATTTTGCATGCTTTAGGTGTTTTCTTACAGACAATTTTCTTTTTTTGTGATGCTCAACGATCTTGTTTTGCACATCAGGAACTATATATTCTTTGGTTTTATTCCTTGTGATGGATGATTGAGGGAATTTTGTGTTCCTCATAAATGCATTGAAGAAAATGCATCAGAGAAAAACATTTATTTCAGAATGAGTTTTTCTACTTTCATTTGTTTTATTTCAATGAAAGGTAAGAATTTTTTTTAATGAAAGATCAAAATGATAAATGATGCAGATTTATTTTCACAGACGCATTTACTCATATTTACCAAGGGTACCAATATTAGTAGGGCACTGTAATTGTGGGAATTTACTTGTACTGTAAGTCATAATTCTATCTGCAATTTCTAATTATTTTTAAGTTACCTTGACATATATGGTGAAAAACTACAATAGATTTAACAAACTGAATTATATTGTACTGGTAAATACTTACAGATAATATAATTTATAACTAAAAATATAAATGTCACACCTCTCATAACTTATGATATGTATCATAAGTCTTATTTTAATTCATCATAAGTATTATAGCTGTAGTTTTATTTTATTTGTTAATTTATTTGTTTTATAGGATTTTTTTAGAAACTATTATAGCATTTATAAATGTTTTAAATAAGCTTTTACTTCTATATATATTTTGTTAGAATTTTAAAAGTTTTAGTAATTTTGTTATTTACTTTCCAGCTGTTTGTTCCAATTACAGTACCTTGATCACCATTGGATATACCGTAGGGCACAGTCAACAGCATCTCTCTTGAGTAGATGGATAAGTGCATTTACACAGCAGTTAACTTTTTTTTAAAGATACAACGTATATACGGGTATATAAGGCTAGCTGCATGCAAGCTGGACTTCTAATTTGTTCTTTGGAGCCGAAGCAACATGTCTCAGCTGTTTGTTCCAATTACCTTGATCACCATTGGATATAGGGCACAGTCAACAGCATCTCACTTCAGTGGATGGATAAGTGCATTTACACAGCAGTTCACATCTTTTTAAAGATGCCGTTCCATCCATGTTCTTCTTGATTTATTTTGGGCTGAGCTCTCACTTAAGCAGCGTTAGTGGGTGGATCATGTTCTCATTGCGAGAGCATTGTTACGTTGCGGCTCTTATATGTCTTCTCACAGAAGAGATTAAGAGCTTCCTCAGTCGCTACCTGTCCTGGTCCTTCTACCTCCAGTTCTCTACCTATGAGTGGGGACTTCATTGGAAGTGCATTCACCAGGTAAGTCCTAACATGCCTCCCATTCCCCAGCACTCTCTGTTCCCCCGGTGTAGTTTTTGGATGAGTTAGGTGGCTCACCCACGTACAAGCTTGACTTCTCATTCGGAGCTCAGGAGGAGGATTGAAGTCTCTCTCGCAGTATCAGTAGCAGACCCATGCCTTCTGTCATGAAGGACACTGCTTGGCTGCCATCTTCGGGTGTTCCAGCCCATTCTGACTCAGACGCCGAGTTGGTGGCCATGCTTACCCGGGCCACTGTGAGCATTGGGTTGGAGTACATTCCACTGCTCTCCCCCAAGTGCTCGTGGTTAAATGATTGGTTTCTGGGGTTGGGAAGCACTGGGCAAGCGCCCTCACAAAGATGGTCTTTAACCACAAAGGAGGTCAAAGAGCAGGCTGTCTGGTGCATTCTCAACAACCTGGAGCTTAACACGCTCAAAACAGTGGAGTTCTTGAGGGATGTGACTCCTTTGCCTTCCCAGATCCTGATGCCTTAGTCCCAAGTGCAGGTAAGTGCTTGATGCAGCACCTCTGCTGCCTCGAGCCCACGGACAAAGGAGATCTGCACAGACATGCCCTTCATCATGACATTCCAGGGACAAGACACCTCCCGACGTAACAGACCTTGCTCCACACCACGATTACCCAATAGTACTGCTAGTGCAGTGCCTGGACACATAGTTATCGCTTCCCAGCCTGTCACGTTGCCTGGTCAGGACAATCTGGCTTGGTTACACTATTGAGTTCACCAGACGTCCACCCAGGTACAGCGGTGTCCTCTTTACCTCAGTGCAAGGAGAGAATGCTGATATCCTATGGCAGGAGTTTGTGAACCTTTTAGCGAAGGACCCAGTAGAGTCTGTCCCCTCACTGAGATGCTGTAGGGGTTGTAAAGCCCTTTACTTTATAGTACCAATGAAAGGTTGTGGTTTGAGATCAACCCTATGTAGGGATCAATTCCAATTCCATGTCACTACTTATTTGCTTAGCCCACTCTTAGGTCTAGTCTAGTTCCCCACAAAAAAGTTGAACCCTAGACAACAGCTTTCCATCACTTTAGCACCTTTGCATTAGATGAGTTTGGTGGAGTAACTCATCACCAGGCCTATTACTCGTGTGAAGCCTTGAATTGCAGCTGGTGCTTTATATGTAGTGGCTGCCACTGTTCAGTTCCCCGGTAAGTGAACCCAGTGTCATTGTGGGTCAGGTAGCCTTCCCCCCTTCGTTGGTGCCCACCACAGAGACCTCCCTATGTAGGGGAGGCCTTAGTTGAATTTCAACATGATACCTCCTTTAAAGAAGGATCTGGTCTTCGTAGCATTCTCTTCCCTTTGGGGAAGAGAACGCTTCACAACGTTAACAACCAGGTGTTTGTGAGCTGTACATTTTTCAAGCTTAGGCTTACTGCCTTTTACAAATAAGAACAGGCCGCACAGCTGTAGTGAATTTTTGTGGTGAGTAGTGCTCTGTGATAAAGACCTGAGGTTATCTTCCATGAACGCTGGAAGGTTATGAGTTAGCACTGTTGTATTTGCTGTTGGCATGCTCTAGCCTGCCCACATTTGTACCCCATTATCTCGTGACACATTGCAGTAGATGTGGCTTTTAGTATATTGGCCCGCAGACTGTCATTCCAACACATGTCGAAGTGAATGACAGAAAGGGAATGTCTCGGTTACGTATGGAGACATGTACCCCACTCAGCTCTTCAGAACAAAACTGAAGGGCAGCTTGCATACAGTATACAGGCATGGCCTCACATGCAAATTCTGCACCTCAGTTTCATTGGCCTTTTCTTATACTATCGGAGGTGATTGGGGCTCTCAAGACCCCCTTACTGTCAGTTAGACACCTCTCCATTCACTCCATCAAGGAATGAGAATTACCATATGTATCTGAGACGTTTAAGTTAACAATAACAACACTGATGCTATTGAATATATAATAGTTTTTCAACATGTATGTTATGGTAACTTAAAGTTAATCAATTAAAAGCTGTGCACTGTATTATTTAATTATTAAAAAAATTATTAAAAACTTTTTACATTGTAGTCTATATATTCTCTGCTGAACAGCTTTTCACCCCATCTATTAAAAAAAAGTTTTGAATTTCTATCACCCTTCTGTGGTCACTTTGTACCTTTGGTCATGGTGTCTCCATCATTAGGTCAGTCTGCTCTACAGCTGCATGATCTGTGTTCAGTCAGAGACAGTCAGTCTGCTGCAGACAGATGAGCTCCACATTGGGTGCAGAGCCACGTCGTGTTACTATTAGCCAGAAACAGTGTGCCTTTCACCTCTCTTTAAGTTAACTTACATTCATGCTGCCTGTATTGTTCCCTGCCTGGATAGATAAACCATTCCAGATGTACCAGCGGCTCTCTGTGGGTCCCTGTCAGTTGAGGGCTTCTGAGGTTTTTCTTTATGACGGTACTCATATGGAGTGCCCCTTCATGTCTGCCACAAAATATTGCCACAAAGAGAAAGTACCTCTTGGAGTGAGATGATGGATGGATGAATGGAGAGTGGGAAGGTAGATAGATGCATAATGAAATACTCATATACTGTAAATAAATACATGTAAGGTCAAAAAGTTTAAGACCACATTTAAAAAATGTTTTTATAAAAAAATAAAAATAAAAATAAAGAAAACCATTTCTGTTCATTTGACTTTGAATCCCAGATTCAAGTCTCTGAAATTTGAAAGCCACCAGATGTATAGATAGATGAATAGATAGACTCTATCACTCTCAACTGAGGTGATCATCCAAAATAAGCACAGTGGGAGGAGGCAGAAGCAGAATTTTTCTTCTAAAAACTACATTTTTACAGTATTATAATAATTTAAGTCAAATTATACTATTAAATCTATTGCATATATAATACAAGATGTCGTCACAAAATAACATAACATTAACAAATGAACAGTATAGATAATGGATATTTTAGCCAGGGATAGCTAGCATGGTGGGAAGATGTAGACGACTGAATGGATAGAGGTGTCTGAAGCAGCATGTCTGAAATATCGTCTAAATTTATTTTTAGAACAAAGTGGTCAGATTTATATAATAAGGTGTCGTATCTCTAGAATACAAAGGATGAAACAGTGGAGCATCACAATAGCCCAGTACAGACTTGGCAAAAAGCAAGATGACTGGACAGGATGTTTAGCGATTCAAGCAGAACAATTCTGAAAATGACGCTCTCAAATGATCAGGTCCAGTTCTGGGAAAAAGAATGACTGTGCTTTGTGGAGAGGGGGGTGGGTGGGGGGGGGGGGGTTAGCAGTAAGTGAGGATGGAGGGGTCACATTCGTATGAAGACAGAAAAAGCTTGTATTGCAGAATATGGAAATCTGGGAATTTGAATGAATCTTTTGATAATGCTTTACGTTACTTCTCATAAAAAGGTTAAAATGGGAACATAAAGAATATCAGCTGCACAGTTTGTAGGAAATTAGATTTAACTGAAACATACCTTTGTATTAAGTACAGAACCAAGACTAGATCTCTGTAAATCAAGGTTAATTATTTGGAACTTAATCAAATAGCTCAAAGCTGATGTTAAATTCTCCCATACCCCATTGTCCCTGTGATGTGAAATAATGGAAGAAAGTAGACACAACACAATGTGCACAGTGACCCTCTGAAGATACAGTGCATTCAGCTGTTGCTACAGTATATGTGCATAAAAACAAAACAAATCTTGTTCTAATTTTCAAGAAGCAAAAAAGTTAGGAGAAGTCAAATTCTTTTAATGACGCCACAGCATTTTTTTGTAAATGATGTTTAGAATATGGTGTGTTTAATTAATTTATTTATTTTTGTTAGGCAAGGAGACATTAAATTTAAGGTTACATAATTATCTAAATCACATCCACTTTCTGACATCATACATTACTGTTTGCAAGTAATTCAGAATCCTATCCCAAAGTCTTATTTTGCTGCACATATTTCACATTATTATAACCCAGACTGGAAAGATCAGAATATCTGATTGTAATGCAACTACAACTTCTAACACTTGGGACATCAGATGCATTCTTTAGTGTTTGCACATAAATGTGTCTTAGCAGTGTAGGAACACAACCAACCTACAATGATAAAAATCCATACACTCCCTTTTTTTTAATTTCCCTAAAAAACTAAACAGTCTCTGTTATCAAGCATTTAAATTTTCTTAATTTCCCTAAAAACACAAGGCCGGTTTCTCATTGCATGCTTGAGCTGCGCTGCAGTGATGTTGTGCAAATGCTTCCAGTGTGAATACTCTTATGTTTCTGCAGCTGCAGTGACGATGGAGTTATGCTGACATAAAGCTGACACAAAGCTCCAATTTGCAGTGTGAAACAGTCGTAAGAGTTTTCATTTAACCAAAGTATGTTACAGACATTTCATGAAGACCCTAAAGAATCATATCAACTTTTGCAAAATGGGCATCCGATGTCCCATAATTGTATAAAATTTTTTAAATATTATAATTAGTTATAGTTATTAAATATTATAATAAGTGTTAGTTAAGTTTATTTGTATAGCGCTTTTTACAATACGATAGTTACAAAGCAACTTTACAGAAAATAATGTTTCTACAATATTTAGTAGTAGCTTATGGTGGTGATTGTCAGCTTGTGCACGTTTGACAGGATTTTTAGAAAAAATTTATACAAGACGTAGTCAGCTAGACGATGAACATTATTAATATTATTAATTAATAATTGTTATATGATGCAATTTGTATCATTATTTATATTTAAATTTTTTAGTATTTGCTTGAGAACTGATTTGGCAACATTAATGAGCAGTCTATATGCAGGCATTAGCATGAAAGTGATGTGGTCTGAGGCACCAAGGATTGGGGAGGGGTAGGGCCTTGTAAGCTCCCCTCTGGGTGGTGTAAACAAAGTTCAGAGTGTTGTTTTCCCTGTTGGAAAGTCTATGTGTTGGTGTATTTTTGGGAACACACATTTTAAGTCTGCGTGGTTGAAATCCCCAGCTAAGATGAGAAAAGCATCAGGGTGAGCTGTCTGCTACTCACTGATGTGCTGGTACAGTTCATTTAGTGCCTTGCTCCTGTTGCTGTTGTTGGAGCTGGGAGGGATGTATACAGCAACGAGCAGTATAGCTGTAAATTCCCTCAGTAGGGGAGAGCGGGGTCGAAAGTAACGTGGGACGAAAGTAACAAAGCGATTTTTCTGCATTTGCATTCCCAGCTATGACGGTATATTCAGCATTCAATCCTTGACGGAGCTGAGAAATATCATGTGATTTCCTCATCGTTTCCCGAAGTTAGGACCGTAAAACTGTTTTCGAGTACAAAAAGTAAATTGTTGAAGCGGTAATTTTTTTTTTTTTATTTGTCGTGGTGTTTTTCTCGTTTCATGTGTCACAGTAATGATCAATCTACAGGTTATTTAGTGCTTTAACACATCCTAAAGTTTTCATTTTCAATTTTTTTTTTTTTAATATAAAATTCAATTGATTTTAAATGTCAGGAGTCTGCTTGGGACCAAAGTAACAGTTGTTACTTTTGTCCCGCTAAAGTCACAAAAAATATTTATTTTGTGAATTTCTGTATCTTGCATAATTTCTTACAAATGTTTATGTCATATTATACCAAAATAATATGTCTGAGCGAGGGTCAGAAAGACAGAGGTCTGGTTTTATCCAGATGTTTTTGAGAGGGTTTTCTGGACATCGAGGAACACATCTCTCTGGGCAGCTGCTACATCACATTTATATTTAGGTTTTAGCAATAACTTAGCCTTAACACCTCCACCTGTGAATTTGCAGTTCATCCAGATGTTTTAATGCACATTTTCAATTCATGCATAAAAACAACTGGATGGAAACATAAATAGGCCTACTTTTACATTATGTTTAGAGTTTTTTTTATTATATAAAAATACATTGAAATTTACAATAAAAAAAATACAGTCAGGTTTTAAGACATCTGATGAACTTAAAGTTAAAATGAAAATATGAAAATGTAATTTAATAATTTTTTTGCAAAGATAAAGGATAAAATATGTTTGCAGTTACTTATTAACAAGGTCACAATCAGGTATACTAAAGAGAAAAATAAGAGTAACAGAAAAAAATCTAACTTATATTGTTGTGTTACTTTTGACCCACCTGTGTGTTACTTTCGTCCCAACCGATGGGGTCGAAAGTAACAATGTTCAACTTATGTTCAAAGTGAAATTATACTGAAGTCTTTCTACATTTCTACAAAATACCACCTGGTATTGTTAGACCACACTTCAGAGTTACTGGCCACAGCAGAAATATATCTCTGTATACAACATTATCTTTTAAAATGAAGTTTTTCTGAAAAATGGTACTTTTGCCCCGCTCTCCCCTAGATAGAATGGCCAGCACTTAAGAATCATAAACTCTACCAGGGGTGAGCGATGTTTGCAGACCACAACAGCATCATGGCACCACGCATCATTGATGTAAAAACAAAACCCGCTGCCGCCAGTCTTACCTCCCTCGACCTCCCTCCAGAACGCTGTTGCTGAGTCATGTTTCCGTGAAAACAAAAACACAATAGTGTCTTAGTCTCTTACAGTCCTCTGAGTTGGGTGTAGTAGTCGGATGTAGTCCAATTTATTGTCCAAAAAGTGTTCGCTAGCCAGTGTAGCATATCGGACCCGAACCAGACAAATTAAAGATTCGATCAGGACTATGGTTGAAACATGACGAGCCATATTCCTCAGAAAGGCAACAGGATGTTGTAAATCAATTCCATTAGTACCACAAATCAGAAGCAAGTCTGCTAACCAACCAGCTCTTTCACAGAACAGCTTTCAACATTAACACCATTAGAACAATTATTGACGATTTCAATTCAGAGAAGAAACTGATCAATTTGGGTTAAGTAATCAAGATTGATGGTCAAAGAAATGCACGGCCTGGCCATCACATGTAAACCCATGAGAGTAAATAAGATCGTTGGATTGACTTCCCCCCACCTACAAGAACCAGACTGAAATTACTAAGGGGACCTTTTAATCTCTGGTCTCCACAGAACATCCTTATGTCAAAGAAAAGCAGAAAAACTGTCTTTTACAGATATAGATGCACCAAAATGAACTCAAAAAGACTTCTAAAGGAATATCAGTCCATTGCTTTACTCCATATCATTGATGAAACGCACACATTTGACTATCATGTTTCTAATCACTTAGTGTGTATGTCTTTTTAATAACTATTGAATAGCTTAAGGAGGAATATTCATGTTTAGTATGTATGTGTTTCAATCTGGTTGCTTGAAATGTTTCTGACCATCAGTTATTTGTCAAATTTATCATATTCTTGTTATAGGAATCATATCCAAAATTATATGCTTCAAGAGCGGAAAAATTTGGTCAACGTACTTGATAAGATAACATCATTTATGATAGCCCAAGCAAAGACAATATCTAATTGGTGAAAACAACATTTGAGGTGTGGCCAAAAGGCCAGTTCAAATACTCAGGACACCATCAGATTTAGCTTTTAGCGTTTGCTTCTAAGCTTTTGCTATTAGTCATGCCTGCTTTTAGCTTGCTTTTAGCTCTTGCTTCTAGTCATGCTTTTAGTCATCACTTTTAGATTTCTCTGAGTGCGGTTCCAGCGTGCTTCGACCTGCACGCCTGCTGCTACTTAGCCACGATGAGAAGAAACACTACCTAGTCTCATCAAACCTTACTTCTGTTCTTTTACTTTAGTTTCTTTTCTTTTCCGTTTGAGAGTTAAGTTTGGTAACGCCGTGTCTCTGGGTCCTATAATTCACCTGGTGCAATGGGACGCAAGGCACAGCGCAAGTGTGTTTGCTAGTTTCAGTCTGCCACTGTTCGCATTTTCCCGTCCAGCGTCACGTCGTTTAATTAGCAAATGCATTTGCACCTATTTGTGTGCCCATGGGCGTGCAACTCGAACCTGGTCTAAAGTCTGGCGCAATGTTTTTTCTTTGTTATTTAAAGAGCTTCTTAGTATAGGTGGGTCAGCAACATGCGTACACGTTGCTTTTTACACACAAGGACGCACAGCATCACACAAAGATGCCAAATAAAAAAAAAATTTTTTGTAGGCTAATTATATATATATATATATATATATATGCCTACATGTCATAGTGGATAGTCATCACATGTATCAAAATTAGGCTCTCTATTTGCTCGCACACGTTTTTCATCATTAAAATAGCAAATGTGGATTTGGACATGCCCTGAGTGCACCTGCACCTTACACTTTGCGTTTAGATCGTTAAAATGGGGCCCTCAGAGACTGACCTCGAGTGCCCATTCAACTTCAACCAGCCCACAACTCCGCATCTTCAGCCAACGCCCAACCACAGGCTTCGACGTCACTTCAACGACTACTGAACTTCTAGCCAATCAACAACCTCGTGAAAAACCCTTTCAACGACAACAAAGGGAACCCCCATTACACAGGCAATGCAAGTAACTTTACTTCCAGACTCACATCTGTACTGGTGTATCTAATAAAGCTTTCACCTCATTGAGGAACTCAATGTGAGGGTTAATTAAGTGATTGATGGCTGTTCATGTCTATGCAATTTCAAGTATTGCTGTAAACTTGGTATTCCACATTTCCATTCTCTTAAACTCATTCTTCCCTAACTTTCTCACTTCCTGCAACTTGTGTGAATGTACGAGTGCGTGTGCTTATGTGTTAGATTAGTTCATATGTCTTAGATTTATCTAATAAACCTTATTCATAATGAAAAGAGAAGTATCTTGTGTTTTGTGGTCACAGGTTAATATCTTAAACTGCCGATCTTGTTACTGTGCTAATTAATAGTGTTTTCACTATACTTTAGATATTAATATCCATTCGAGAGTTGATGTTATGTGGCTCGTTCAATGAATCGCTGTACATTTCAGTGATCAGCCATGAATCAGTGATTCTGTTCAAATTCCATTTAAAATCTTAAATGATTCCCTTTGAGCTAAATTTACCTGTTTCCCTTACACCAGTATGATGGTGGGGATAGTTGGCTTGTGTGGGTTAACCATTAGCCTAGCCCGGATACCTCCGCGATTAACCCTCTTCTGCTTTCTATCACGCCTCTTGTGGCACTTCCGCTGTGGGTGAGATGCAGTAATGGGGGTCGGTGACAGTGTAGACCTCCGGAGCAGAACGAAATCCCGCAGCTTTTCGGCGTGCACAGAGTTTAACTGTGGTTCTGCTGACATCGAGCAGAAACCCAGGACTGTAAGTGCGCTTAAAGACAGGTAGATGCGATGAAGATGTACAAAAACACTGCGACTCACAAGACAACAACACCATCTTGATGGGAGAGAGTGAAGCCGCAGCATGTGCATGTGTCACCATCTTGGATGCACAGAAACCATTTAAACATTCTTAAAAATATATTTTCTTATATGCAGTAGGAATTTGTATGTACAGGTATATTATGTGCAAATTTGGAGTGTAGACTAAGTATGTGTATTAGATAAGTGTATGTGTGTATAAATAGTGTTGGGTGTTCATTAGATGGATTGCCTGGGGGAAGAAACTGTTCCTGTGTCTGGTTGTTCTAGTGCTCAGAACTCTGTTGTGTCGACCAGATGGCAACAGTTCAAAGAGGAAGTCAATGTGAATGTCCCACTTCAGGTCCTGAGAGATTGTGGTGCACAGGGACCTGAATGACTCCACTGCATTCACAGTGGTGTTCATGATGGTGAGTGGGGGGGAGTCCATGGGGGGGGGGATTCTCCTGAAGTCCACTATCATAGCCACTGTTTTGAGTGTGTTCAGCTCCAGGTTGTTGAGAATGCACCAGACAGCCAGCTCTTTAACTTCATGTCTGTAAGTAGACTCGTCACCGTCCTGAATGAGGTCGATGAGTGTGGGGTTGTTTACAAACCTGTCTGTCAGAAAGCTGTTGATAATCAATTAAATAAATTATGCTAATTTAAATGCTTTACAACATATATTGAAGCGGGTCTTAAGTCATTTGGCAGTTAAAATTATTGTTCATTGACTGTGTGGCCTGTGAATAAAAGTCGAGATTTCTTTGTTGGTTTTTTATTAAATAAATGAAAATGTTTATTGCATTTTGATGGGTCTATTGAGCCAGTCAGTCAAAAGTCGTCTTGATGAGAAGTTCCATTCTGGAGATCAGACTCTTTCCTTTTGAGACCAGCCTCTAGTCTTTGTAACAGAGGCTTGTCAACCCCATGCTCTCCTTCCAGTCTCTATTTTCAGTGCAGTCTTGGGAGCCAACCAAAACAAATTCTTTATCGTGTTTCTCCGTTTCCTGCTGTGCCGTTATCTTGCTACTTCAGAATTCAGACAGCTTTATTCCTTGCGGGGAAAATGAATGAGCAAACAGATGTTAATGAAATACCCGTTTTCAATACAGACGGATCGGTTTTCTTGAAATACAAACAAAACTAATGGGTAATAATGATGAGTATTATGACAAGCAAATGAAACTATATGGAAATTACACAATGTTCACAATCTCACAATCTCATTGGATCTTTCTTTAAGACAACATTGTTTTAAAATATCAAGTAGATTTCCAACGATATTATTTTATGGAAATGTCTGCATCAGTCTGATGATGAAAGTCATACAACATTTCAGCAAAGCAACTTTAAACATGCCAGTTTAACGGTCAAAACTTGCCACTACTCCAGTTACATAACCCTTTCACACCCAATCCGCCCAAAGCCTATAGGGGGGCCGTTTTAGTGTCTTTAAAATGAGGTGATAAAATGGTTAATCTTTGCAGCACTGTCACTCTGACTGTGTGAGCTTAAGTGGTCTTGGCAATCTGTTTAAAACAACACTAACAAGAATTTAGCTCTAATTTACAATCCAACTCAATTTTATGCATATTTTAAAGGTTTAAAAAGCAATTTTCTTTGCATTTATTGTTTGTTTTATTTTCATATTTATCATCTATCATAATGCAATATAACACAAAGTTCAGTAAACTCTTTTAATGTCTTTAAACTGATTCCTAAAAAAAAAAAAAAGGTTTAGTACTTGGCAATTTCACCATGTTATTTCACAATTCCTAGAAACGTTACACGCCAATGGGACAGTTTCATTTTCTCGTCAAACCTAATCTTTACTAACATTTGGCACTCAGCTAGCATTAATGTTGGATCCTGGATCAGAGGGTTAAAGCAATCCAAAAACATTACATTATCAGCTACTGTGTCTCCCACAATCTCTCTTAAATTTCCACTTTTTGAGTCTGATAAAATGAGAAGTACTACATCAACAGTAGCTAAGATTGTTATATATATATATAATTTATTAGTAGATTTGTAATAAAATATGCTTTCAAATTAATCTAGGTGATGATTGTTGATGCTATGAATCATTTCAAGAACTGGTCTACAGTAGCTATAATTCAGACTCATAAAATTCTTCTAGAAAATTACTGACAATATATTTCTGTCCACATTGGATCACTGTCAAAAGTTGTTACAAACACTGAGTGGTGATTGATAGTGATATTCAAGTAGAACTGTAGTATTATCTCATTTATTGTCACATGTTGCTTAAAGCTAATTGTAATATCTCCATTATCCATATACGATTATATTTCATTATGTATTTTAGCAAATCACAAGTTTGTAAGAAAATGTTTAAAAAAGAAAATTGAAAATATTTTTAATTATAGTAATATAATGTACCACAAGCTGATCAGAGGGATGTAGGTGGGATGTAATGCCAGAGTAAAGTAAAGCCACAACTTGCACTACAGTTTTCAGATCATCTTCTTTCCTGACAATATAATGCAATATCTGCTGGATTTAAGCTTTTCCATATTCCAAGCTTACCTGGTGCACTGGTGACATCACATGAATGTGTGAGTTGTGAATATTATGAAAATAAATTTAGGATCTATTTGAGTGTTGGATTTTAAATCAGCAGGGTTGAGGCATCAAAAGTAACTAGTAACTAAGCTGTTTTATGGTTAGTAACTGTTATATTATAACTGAAATCTTATTAGTAATTAGTTACACAAGTAGTTACTGCAAAAAAGTAATATATCAGTAACTAAGTTACTGCCCAACACCGTTCACCAGCTAATTTTTTCTATCGGTTCTTCAATATCATGCAGACTAGAAAAACTTGGACAAGCGGGAGAAAAGAAAACAATTGAGTCACTAGGGATATTAGTCATGTTTCATAGTTGCAGTGATTTGAAAAACTGTGCAGATTGTAAACCCTTATATACACACTCTCATCCAGTCTGTTGGCCTTTGGCTCAGAGACATGAGAGATCTACCGGGGTTCATGGAAAAGCAGACCCTGAGGTACTGCTATTGAGAAGCAACAGCAAAGGCAAGATTCTGAGAAACCTGCAGTCTTTCCCAGAGACTCTAAAGATCTGTGTTACTGTGCACATGCAAGAAACAATGCAAATGAAATGTGCAAACATGTTTTTCATTACAGGATGTTTGACTTGCATAAAGGTAATTAAACTAGACCTTGATTGAATGATTACAGGAATATGTGACTAAACACCAACACTAATTATTTCCCATAAACATCCTGGTTTTTTGTCTTAATCTGAGATGTACGAGTAAACAATAGCAATGAATACAGAGCTCGGTGCCAACACGTGCAGCATCTGTACATCTCTTTGTGTCAAGTCAGTGCCGCTTCTCTCTTCTCAACACGGCTGATGTTACACTCTCTTGAAATCCTTACCCATGACAACTACAAGTGTATCGTTATGGTATGAAGAAAGATTGAAGTCAATACTGCCAGATGTATTAGTGAGGTTTGTTGACATTACAGTAAAATGATTCTAGTCTTCCAAAGTTAAGATTGAGAAATGTATCTGTCTGTTAGGATATTAGAACTAACTAGAAGTAAGACCAAACTATTGGATGTTTTGACTACATTATTGCTTTCTGAGGAAAATGAGAAAATGACAGTCCGAGCGACTTCAACATGCTGTAATGTATGCAATACATAATGCACATGAGTATAAAATTGTTCTTCACTTGCTGAAATTTAATTGGAAAGATCAGGAAACATGCTAATATGCTTCACACTTCATGCTAAAGATAATCAATGCACCTGAAAAACATCGATGGGTTAGTGAACATCATTTTACAGTATGTTATATTTTGACAGACATTTTTTTATGCACAAACTACACATTTTGATTATGATTCTGACATTCCTGATTTGAATATTTTCAGTAACTGTCTATTCTTGATTTATCTTTTTTTTGATGAACTGTTAGATGAGTGATCTTAAGACGAGCGCCTTATTTTTTTTAATGATTTGTTTCATTGAATTACCCCTTTGCAGATTTTGAGCCATACAGTATATATACAGTGAGAACACACAGCATGTGCAGCATTTTGTTGTCAGAAATGAGAAAATATTATATTTCTGACAACAAAAACCTGCATTGTTAACATTAAACAGATCTAATCTGCAAATTATCGACTTTCTTGTTTCTCTTGCATTAACAACAATTAAAAAACACAATCATTTTACTAATTGTTAAACCTTTGATAACATTACAAAACTCTATTATATATGTTACATTTAGCTTGTTATTTGTTGTTATTGAAAAAAAAAACTATATTCAAATATACTTAGGATGAGTATACAACATCAGTATCAAAAGCACTGATATTTCACAATTCTGCCCTCCTTAGATTCTAGTGCTTTCCCTGTGAGTGAGTTTCATACCACGAAAGACATAATTTCAAGGACTTAAAACAAATTCATGCTAACAATCTCCTTCCAGCCATCCTGGACCTGGTGCTTTGGAATGAAGCTCTAGATATGCGCTTTGGGATATGAATATTCTTGATTTTTTTTGTTATTTTATTGTTCCATGTAGAGGAATTTATCAGACTAAATTTTGTGTGGGTTGGTTGTGTAATGACCTTTTGCCCATTTACAACACATTCACACACACACGCACGCATGCAAGCACACACATTTACTTAACTATCTAAATGGGGACATTCCATAGGTGTAATGGTTTTTATATTGTACAGACTGTATATTCTAGTGCCCTACACCAACACTACTCCTAAACACCTATAGGAAACTTTCTGCATTAAAAAAAAAATATGTATTTTTTATACCAGTTTTACAAATGAGGACATCACCAAAGGGAGGTTTTTGGTGATTTTGTCAAGTTTAGCTCACTTTTTGAGTACAAATGTGTCCCCAAAATATGGTTAACTACGTACAAATGCACACACACACACACACACACACACACACACAAATATATATATATATATATATATATATATATATATATATATATATATATATAGAGAGAGAGAGAGAGAGAGAGAGAGAGAGAGAGAGAGAGAGAGAGAAACCACAGGACATAAAAAAATCATTATAATTATACTTTGAGGATGCATGAAGACATGACTTTGATTTCTGTATCTGTATGTCATTATCTTCTCTACTTTTTTCCCTTTCCTCGAAAACACATCTCACACACTTCTGTTTTGAAGCTTTATTCCACTACTTATTATGTAATTTCTGAGATAAAAAAGCACCACACCTTAACAACAAGTCAACATATCCATATACTGCTCTCAAGAGTCCCATCCGCTTTAATTCCAGCTGTCTGTGGTGGATGAAGGTCGCTGAATGACAACACACATCAGTTAGCACTTATAATGCATGATGCACACTAATGAGAAAATATGATGTCTGTATTATTTGATGTTTTTAGTACTTTTATTGTAGGATGCATTGGCAAAACAGAATTGTTTGTTGTTGTTGTTTTACAAGTACATTTTGGGACTGATGTACTGTATGAAAGAGACTTGTTCCCCATATGTCATGTCACTATATGGAATGCAAAAATTGTGAAATTATGGCATCCTATAGATGTGTGTACTGCGTCAGCTGCATGTTCATGAGTAAAGAGCTGGAAGTTAGGGGAGGAATTACGGATATTTTGTAAAAAAAAAAAAAAAAAAAAAAAAAGCTTAACGAAAAAGATAATAAATTAGCCTTAATGAGACTTACTTACCTAAATCAATACTTCTATTCAGCTAGGATGCATTAAAGTAACCGTAAAGAAAATGTTACAAAATATTTCTATTTCAGACAAAAGTAAATCTCTTGTTTAGTTCTATGTGTTACTTGTTTCTGTTATTATTTGTAGCAATTTCTGAGTGAAAATTGTTTCAATGTAAACTGAACATCTTTTTTATTCAGTGAAATGTCAAAATCATAAACAATAATATTCGGACAATGCAGCCGGCTTGATGAGGTAACACTGGTAAAGAGAGGACATGAAAAGTGACAATGATTGAAAGTACATAAGTGTAACAAAGCTCTATGGTCATGCATTGTCATGCTGTCTGCTTAAAACTAATTATTATTATTATTATTATTGTCCTGTAATATTGTGACACATATGCATGAAGGAAGAATTTCACAGCCTACATCGGGGATGTCAAACTCAATTCCTGGAGGGTCAGAGCCCTGCAGAGTTTAGATTTAACCCTAATAAAACACACCTGATCCACCTAATCAAGGCTTATTTGAAAATGATGTGGTATGTGTGTTGGAGCAGGTTTGGAACAAAACTCTGCAGGGCACCGGCCCTCCACTAATTGAGTTTGACTCCCCTGGTCTACAGAGTGTTGTTGACAGAGTGTTGCACATGACATGTCTTGTTGTCTGGGAGGAACTTGCTTTTTCTTTCTGTTTCTTGTGCAACGGATGGCGCCTTGCCACAGCCATGTAAACAGAGCTTTACAATTTCAAATCCTCTTAATATAAAAAAACCTCCAGAGTTGGGTTGGCCCATTTGGGTCATATCAAGAGCTGGCCCAAGGCTTGAGGAGTGTGATCAATTCCCAGAGGACACGGAAAAAAGAAATTATCCCCAAATTAAAGAAAAACACAGTTGAATGTAACCACGTCACACGACGTACATTCACATGAAGGAATTAATATGTAGCGCATACATAACTCTGGCCAAGAGAGCAGGACACGCAGATTGGAACAGCTGTTAGGAGGAGAGTCCAGCTGTGGCCGAAGGGCATGAGTACATGAGGATCCCTGGGATCTGTCAGTATAAACAAACAGGTGTTTCCTTCATTTTCTTTGACATCATCCTTGGACAAACTGATACTTAACCCTCTCACCTCAATGCATATGAGCATTGCATCATAAAGGGAATCATGGGAGATAAACAAAACTTAATCCATATAATGCTCTCCTTGTGGTTATATACACTAATTAACTCAGTATTTGTCAATTTATGGTACACATTATGTTCTAACTATAAAATGATTAATAGCAAAAAATTCTATTTTTCCAGACAAACAAACAAATAAAAGAAAGAAAGAAAGAAAAAAAGAAAGAAAGAATGAATGAATGAATGAAAGGGAACACATTGAATTAAACATGAATTTTTGAAGTAGAAAGACTGAAATAGTATTTACTTGTAAACATACTCCAATAATTTTATTATTTTATCATGATAAACACTTCCAAAAAAAAAAATATATATATATATATATATATATATATATATATATATTTATTTATAATAGTCACGGTTGGGTCAAAGGAAGGTGGATCAAGGCAAACGGTTGCAAAACCAATAATCCTATTTTAATTCAAAGAACCACAAGACACAACCGAAAGTAGAATGGAGAAAGACTAAGGGAGAACTGAAAGTATTTGAAGGGAAGCAAACAAAAGAACTAATGAGTTAATTAATCAAACACATGTGAATGAAGTGATTATTAGGAGTAAAACTAGGTCACAGGGAAACAGATGAACTGAAAACACAAAGAAAAGAGCACAAAAACTAAACATAACCTCAACAATAATATAATATATATAAATATAATTTATTCTGTAATAATCCCTGATTTTTCCCCTGGTACAGTGTTCTTATTTGGCATTGTTAATATTTTATCAGCTTTTTGTAAAAAATACTCCTGCTGGAATTCACCATAGGATGTTAATGATGAATAATTCTGGTTTTAGTGTTGTCATGAGGGCATATGGTGTCATGCTTTGTTTATTTATTGCTAATAGGACCAAATGAGTCATTGCACTTGCCAGTATTGCCAATAAATTATATTGCCAGTATACAGATATACTCCATATATTTCCATGGAGAGTTATGGAAATGGAGTGCATAGTCTGAATATTTTAGAAGATATAGAAAACATAACCAATAAATCTATAAAACGCTACAAGTACAGTTACTCTACCAAAACGAAAGATTGTTGCAAATGGTCTAACAAAAATGTATGCTTCATTTCCACTGACTGCTTTATTTTTCACTTGCACGCCAGCGGTTCAGTTGCCATGCCAAGCTGATTAAGTTTATAATGGTCACCTCTGAGTTCCGCAGTCCAGCTGACAGCTAATGGAGAAGCAAACTGGGCAATGGGAAGTTCAATTTCTCATGGACAGAATATTCCAGCAGGACATCAGATCTGCTCCAACAAATGCAACTCTGAAAACTGGAAAGCGAGCATTGTATGAAATCATCAAAGCACTGATTGTTTTGCATGGAATATTAAGATAAAAAAACTAAACTAAAACTAAAAGGCTATTAAACTAAAAATCAGCTTTTTGGAAACAACACAGGACAGTCAAACGGAATAATATACAATATTTTACAACAGACATCAAAAAGATAACAACTGAAATGCCAAATACAACTCAGAACAAAGCAATTATAACCTGATTCTTTGCAAACTTATAGAGTTCTGGAAACTTTACAAAAGATGAGATTCACCCAACTCTGACTTTAGCAAAGAAACATTTACTGTTGTAGCCTTAACCTTCACTACCAGTCATGTAAGTAGGTGTCATGAGACTGTGAGTTATGGATTTCCTATCTTTGTGAAGCCTTTGCTGATGGGTAATATCTTCAGTCTGAACATGAGTGGAGAAGTGTGTTATCAGTAATCAGTATTGCAGACAAGACAGATCTCTTTATATAGCAATGTCAGTATTATAAGTGCTGAAGTCTTGTATTCAGTTTGTGTTATAGCACTTTAGGCCTCTAATGGACAGAACCTGAAATAGAGCTAATGTATAGTATGTGGCAAATAATGTGTTTTATTAACCTTAAATTGCATAAACACATTGCATTACACCAAATAAACAAAATAATGTTATTTTTAGCAATGTCATATGACCCCTTTAAAATTACAGTATTGTTAAATCAGCTGTATGTAGATTTGTGTATTCTTGTGACTTTGAAGTCCCCTGCTGTTCAGAGGGACTTCAAAAAATTCCAACTGACCCTCTGATGTCACATGGACTGCTTTTATGATGTTTTTATTACCTTTCTGGACATGGACAGTATACCGAACACACACTTTCAATGGAGGGACAGAAAGCTCTCGGACAAAATCTAAAATATCTTAAACTGTTTTCCGAAGATGAACGGAGGTCTCACGGGTTTGGAATGACATGAGGTTGAAGCTGTACACGTGTATTTGTTGCTGCGGTAAAGCAATCTGTAACCAAACCTATACTTGGGGTGAACAGAAGCCATTTGCCTTATTAGAAGTCTGTGCACAAACAAAATGATTTTCAAAAAATATATAAAAATAAAAATCCAGTTGCTCTAATGGCTGTTTATTCATTTATTTGTTTATTTATTGTCATGCAGTGAACTAGAGATTCCCATTTAGGCCTATAATTTGCCTGATTTGCATAATGTTTGATTCCTAAAACAATGTCAAAATGAATAAATCCAAAGTTCAGATATCTATTCTAAAACAGTATGCAAACTTGTGAATATTTAGTTACATAATTCCTCATTATTCATAACATTTCAGAATTTGCAATGTTTGTGTTATTATACTTTAATTAATCAACTCGGGAAGACTGGTGATATCTATTAGCTATTTACCTGTAGTGTCTTGCCTTAAATCGAAAGTAGTCTATTAACATAGTAAAAAGCTTTACCTGTATATATGAAGACTTTTTAGTTAGATATGCTATAAAACTGTGCTCATTCAATTACTGTATGGACATTATTGCCTATATATTTGAAGTTGTTAGCGAAATGATACAGTTTTTCACTGCATTCCTTATTATTTATGGCTCTGGCTCATCATGATCTAGCTAACAGCACAGGATCAAAGGACAATTTTGCAGGTCAGAGTTACATGATCAGAACCATTTGCCTTTTTGTTCTTTGACCTAATTGTGTCATCTTGATACACAAAGAGGCTGTCCAGTCAAAAAAAAAAAAAAAAAAACAACCCTGGGAGGAGACAATCCGAACATTTACTGCAACTCCTGCCATGTCTTCATCCATTTAATCTCTTTGTTATACACTGTAGAACAGTTTGCATTATCATTGCCACATGTTTGGCTCATGTTTGGAACCGGTATTTTAATCTATATGAATAAATTATCAGAAAAACTGGTTGTTTTATACATTCTGCTTTCAGACACTGAGAATTACAGTGTAAATGATTGCCGTCTAGACGAGACTTGTTGCATCTACTGGTGTTTGCTATATTATTACAAGGTTCTGCCATTTGCTAGCTGATGTTGCTTTGGGATTCCAGCCAGCTGGCTTGTGAATACACCTGCGATTTACTTGGATGGCACCATTAAGTTGTCACTGGATGTCTTAAGGCAGCCCAATAAGTGTCCAAGCAACCGGAAATGGAAGCAACACGTGCAGTTCCCCTGTGCAGCGTCCTGCCAGAAGGAGTTAAGAAACCAGTTAGCCTCTGTGTACTATAGCGTGATGTAATGCATTCGCAAAATCTATGCCTGTTTGAGTTCTGGCAGTTAAAGCCGGTGAACAGGCAAGAGTGAGTGTGTTATGTGACCTCTGTAGCCAAATGGCATAAGGGTATGAGGATTTTTCACCCACCAGGCAGTTGAGGCCAAAAGGCATGAAGGTTTCCTGCTTGTTTGAAAAGGTTGTAGTGGGAGGCAATAGTTTGTTTGTAGACTAAAACAACCCACAAAGGTCTTGAAATCGACTCCCACAAAGGTTAGATGGACCTTGAATGGTGTAAATTCAACCTTTAAAATGATCATTTTGTTAATATTCATGCATTTGTCAGTTCAAATAAGTAGTTGAGACATACTGTAAATCTAAGGCCAAGAGTGAAAGAGATGTGATGCAAGCATGTGGCAGGCTAAAAGCTTGTTTTATTCCAGTTGGCAGCAATGTTAGACGTCTTAGCATATCATATGTTATTAAATCCTGTTTAACTGTTTCACGGTCTTTAATTTTCAATATGGAGTCTCTGTATCGCTAGCTGGGACAGTTTTCTTCAGTTTTTCTTATAATGTTGAGAACTAGCATTAAAGGTGTGGTTTTTATTTTTATGCAGTTTTATGAGGTTCCCACCGCATTCTGGCTTTTTTACAAACTTAGTGAGCTGCCTTGCTGCATACAGACTGCATCTACCTTCTAAAGCCAAGACCATGCTTTGCTTTTCTGACACTCACTATGTCTCACAGACAGATGCACTTTCTCGTCTTTCTGAGTCTATTCCATTGACTCTGGACTGGACTCAAATGGACAAGTTCAGCACAACAACATTAGAACTGCTTTGTGATTTTTCATTTCATTTTCATTTCATTTTGCATTTAAGACCTGCTTTTTTTTGCAGGTCTTAAATGCAGTGTTGCCACCTAATATACCCACAAATTAACGCAGTCAATTCTAGTAATGTGTAGATTATGTATAAGAAATGTGATTTGAAAATGCTATCAATAGTTTGACGTTAACATGTTGCAAAGATAACCACTATGCTAATCACAACTTCGACTTATTAGAAAAGGCTATGGTGGAATTTCTGCTTATCACAATTTTCACAACACTTTTAAAGTAAAATATACAGCTAGTGGCGCTAAAAGTGGTATCAGTTTTAATCCAAACAGATGAATGTGAATCTGTGAAAGTTTTATTACATTTATCACAGCACTTCAGAAAAGAAATATCCAGTGAGTGGTGCTAAAAGGCTAATGTTCTATTGCATTTAAAAACTCTACCCTAAATCTAAATAATAGTGTTAACAAAAGTAAAATTAGATAAAAATGCATTTACTGGTTCAACCATGCCACATCAGTTTGCTTTGAGCTGGTTATCGAGTGTTGTGACCTCATACCAGAGCCCTCCGCATCACAAGTATAATGCTGTACCAGGTGAGCTACAGAGCAAGTTTGCTATGTTAAAAAAAAAGTTGTACAAATGGAGCTGGTTACGTTGTGTATAGGTTTCAAATGAGACTATGCTTGAATGATCATTAAAAATACAGAATGCTCAAGCGTACATCAGAAATACTAGGTACATAACTATTTTATTGATGGTTTTGCTATTGAATGAAATCAAAGCTCATTTATGATAATTTATTTTGCTTTGTCTTCCATCTTGGATTATGGGATTGTCTACTCCATAAAGTAAACACGTAATACTTTCAGTCAGCATTACACTGTCTACCTTTTGGAATAGCCTTACATTAGCAGTGTATGGTGCTTTAAAATACTCATTATTTAGGAAACCTTAGGCTTTGGAACAAAGCAAATACTAGGGAAAGTCATGGCCTAATGGTTAGAGAGTCAAACTTGTAACCCAAAGGTTGCGGGTATGAGTCTTGTAACAGGAGGGATTGTAGGTTGGGAGAGTGAATGTACAGTGCTCTTTCCCTCCTTCAGTACCATGACTTCGGTGCCCTTGAGCCCCCAACTGCCCCTGGGTGCCGCAGCAAAAAAATAGCTGCTCTGTGTGTGCACTTTGGATGGGATAAATGCAGTGCACTAATTCTGAGTATGGGTCACTATACTTGGCCGTGTCACTTCACTTCTTTTACTTTATATTTGAGACTCAGTGTTTTTCAGTGTTGGCATCTTATTAAAATTATAAGATCATACAACTAGTGTGTAAGAGTGGGGAAAAAAATTATTTCCCTCTCTCCAGGAAAAAACAAAATGATCTCATCAAGTCCCTGGCACTTATTTTCATAATGCAAGTTTGGTACCCTGGCCTTTAAAACACAAAACCACACAACAGCTGGGAGAATTACCTTTACAGAGAGAGGCATTTTTACACCATAGAACAACAATTACAAGGAAAAACCTCATTTGATTGCACTGACAATGTATAAATGTTTACAGCTCTGACCGGTCAGTTCAGACATCAGCATGGCCACTTACATGCAGTGACGTCATTAACTAGTGTTTGGTTTTCATTTTACATTAAACAATACCCATTTTCAAGTACTAAAATGGGTCGTATATTTCAGGTATGGGGCTAAATGTTATCAAGGGTGACTGCTTGATCCTAGAAATCACCCAGATGGATTTATTTCAAAGAGCCTGACGTGTACTGCAAAAATCTGTCCTTCGCCCAAAATAAATTTGTTATGGATTGTTTCAATCTCAGTTGATCTCAATCTCAGGGACAGTTCCTCTGGCTCACATCCACTTGATCAACAAACCCATGGTTATGTCAACCATGTGCTGAAGAGCTATTTGAACTGTAGTGTTTCAATATGGAGCCAAAAGAGTCTCAATAAAGATAAATGCACACATTGCATTCACATATGCACACATAGGATTCATACATGCACACACATAATTCATAAATACACACAGGATACACAAATGCGCACAAAATTCACAAATGCACACACACAATTTAAAAAGCAAAGAATATTCACAAATGCATACAAAATTCAGAAATGCACACAAAATTCAGAAATACACACAACATTTACATATCCACTCAAGATTCACAAATGCACAGGACAAGATTCAGAAATGTATTTCTGATGCACACACACATACATCTTGATTTACAAACTGATTGTGGTCTGTGAACTACACTGCACTTGTGTGTGAATTTTGAGACTCCTCTGACTTGGCTCAACACACAAATGCCTTTTTTTAAACAGGGAATGATCTGCAACCAATCAGATATCTCCCTTGTTTTAGCCAATCACAAGAATGCACCCCACGTGGGGGATTGTTTACTCATAAGCCAATCAGCAAACGACTCACTTTCCTCAGGCAGCGAACGTCTCACTTTCCTCAGCGAACGATTCACCTGACTCACGCAGCGAACGACTCCCTTTCCTCAGCGAACGACTCACTTACCTCACGCAGCCGGCGACCCACTTTGCGCAGCCGGACACCCACTTTGTGCAGCAGGAGACTCACTTTCCGCAGCCGGAGAGTCACTTTCCTCTTGCAGCGAACGACTCACTTTCCTCATCGAACGATTCACTTTCCTCACGAGTCACGCAGCGAGCGACTCAGTTTCCTCAGCGAACGATTCACATTCCTCACGCAGCGAAGTTGAGCAAACGACCAAAAGAACATTTATATATATTTAAATATTCAAAAAGGTGTATTTTTTTTTTTTACTTTCATTAAAATATTTCAATAAAATGAAATAATTGCCTATTGCAAATTTATGAATCCATGGTTAACTTTTTTTCTGCAGTCACTGGGCTATATGTATTGAGACATTTTTTTATTTATATTTTGTAAAAAATAATAAAAAATAAACCTGAATTGTAATCTAAACATCTGTATTTTCATAAATAAGTAGGCTATAATATGCTGCACCACATGCATATCTTGCTGTGTGAACGCGTTCATGTGATTGGCTTATAAGTAAACAATCCCCCACATGGAGTGCGTTCTTGTGATTGACTAAAACAAGGGAGATATCTGATTGGTTGCTGATCATTCCCTGTTTAAAAAAAGGCATTTGTGTATCTAGCCAAGTCAGAGGAGTCTCAAAATTCACACACAAATGCAGAGAAGTTTACAGACCGCAAGCAGTTTGTAAATCAAGAAATCAGAAATACATTTCTGAATCTTGTCCTGTGCATTTGTGAATCATGAGTGCATTTGTAAATATTGTTTGCATTTCTGAATTGTGTGTTTATTTCTGAATTTTGTGTGCATTTGTGAATTTTGTATGCATTTGTGAATCTTCTGTGCTTTTAAAATTTTGTGTGTACATTTGTGAATTTTGTGCACATTTGTGTATCCTGTGTGTGTATTTATGAATTATGTGTGTGCATGTATGAATCCTATGTGTGCATATGTGAATGTAGTGTGTGCATTTATCGTTTTTGAGACTCTTTTGCCTCCATATTTCAAATGTTCACAAAGTGCATCATGAAACTTATACCCATAGACAAGTGAAAGTGATCTCCACAACCTTAAGTGTAATTATGATGTCAGAAAGGTGATCCTCTAGATCCCTTAAGTTCACAGTGGGCACTCAAGTGGATTTTTCTCAAACATGTATGACTAATAATAATGGCCTAACATATGCATTCTGCAGTCATCTGATCATGTTTTATTTTGTACTATACAGGGAAGGAAAGAAAAGGAAAGTTTTACTTTTGGAGAGTGCAGCCTTTATCCCACATGAAGGTCTGGGAGGTGAAATATGGATGGCAAATATCTTGTATATATTTATATACAAGTCGTGAAGTCGTGGCCTAATGGTTAGAGGGTTTGACTCCCAGTCGAAGGGTTGTGGGTTCTAGTCTCGGGCCGGACGGAATTGTGGGTGGGGGGAGTGCATGAACAGTTCTCTCTCCACCTTCAATACCACGACTTAGGTGCCCTTGAGCAAGGCATCGAACCCCCAACTGCTCCCTGGGCGCCGCAGCATAAATGGCTGCCCACTGCTCCGGGTGTGTGCTCACAGTGTGTGTGTGTGTTCACTGCTCTGTGTGTGTGCATTTCGGATGGGTTAAATGCAGAGCACAAATTCTGAGTATGGGTCACCATACTTGGCTGAATGTCACGTCACTTCACTTTATGAAGAGTTTGGTTCCAAAATGTTATAAACACCATCATTTTTTGAGTTTCTGCCAAAATCAGTATTGTATCTGGTCGGTATTGAAAAGTAAATTTTTTATTTGATGTAAAATGCGATATTCGCAGAGTTATTTTTTTTTTCTTTCTTCCTGTTTTTTCCAAACCACGACAAATGGCAATCTCACTTTTGGGCAGAATGCAATATATCCTCTTAAACAATCACAGCGCATCATTTCATGCACTCTAGACAGTAATGGCTCCACTTTGAAAACACACAGCATTATAGCTTTTTACGATATTGCGTAGCTTGTTAGTGTTTTTATTAATGCCATTGCCATGTTTTTTTTTTGTTAATACAGCACATAGCACTAGTCAACAAAATGAATGTAACATGGCAAAGATGAATGCACTTTTGGAAGTTGAATTTAAGGGAAATATCATTTTGGAATTTCTGTGGTCTAATGTGATGTTGTTCATGTTCTTGTTCATGATTAAATGTTATTTTATTGCTGTAATTAGTTTACAGCATTAACAAGATGACCCGTTGAATTCATTTTGGAAGCGATGACTGATGAATGTATTTTTTTGCCCAGTGCCTGTAGTATATAAGATTAGTATTGACCAAGTTCAGAGGCTGTCATATATGGATCAACTTACTATGTTGTGTATTTTCATATTTCAAAATAACTTTCATAATGATTCAATGGATTTATTGCATTTTGGGAAAAGATAAAAAAAAAAAAAAAAAATCCTGGATTTGAATTTTGAATGTTATTATAACCTAAAGATGCTATGTAAAAGTTTAAAACAGAAAATTACTGTTGCTTCTCTGCTTGTGATGAAATAATTTTTAAGCCATGAAACTCCGGGAAAATTCTGATTTTTGATAATCACCTTACAATCTTTTGGTTTACTTTGCTGAATATAGCAAATAATGACAAAATAATAACGATTTGAAACAAGATAAATGGTCTGTGCTTAATTTAATTAAAAACTGTAATCTATTAACAGCCCTAAAAGATAGATAGATAGATAGATAGATAGATAGATAGATAGATAGATAGATAGATAGATAGTTATAAAAGCAATAGAAATAGAGGTGTTTGTGTGATACAAACATCAAAATGTATTCATTTACAAATCATACACTATGGTTAAGTGTTTTGAGGTCATAAAATAGTATTTTGTGGAAAGGAACAATAAATGTTGGTGTTACAGCTACTGGTGTTTATTTCAGCTGGAATCTGCAGTGAACTTTATAGGTACGTTTTTGGAGTTTAGCAATAATGTAGGTAGCATGTATTTCCAATAAATATGTAGCTG
This sequence comes from Carassius auratus, assembly GCF_003368295.1. Classification (NCBI taxonomy): domain Eukaryota; kingdom Metazoa; phylum Chordata; class Actinopteri; order Cypriniformes; family Cyprinidae; genus Carassius; species Carassius auratus. The sequence continues at coordinate 5,557,117 of NC_039283.1, forward strand.
AAATATGTGTACAATAAACTAGAACAACCAATTAACTGAGCAGGAGCATGCACAATATGGGATGAAAAAAAAAACTATTTTTTTACTTTTTTAATGTTTCCAACAAATGTTCATTCAATTTTCATTCAAGATGTTTGCCATTTATAAATCTACATGTACATAGTAAAAATAACCATTTGAATTTTGGAAAAACCAACATTGAGTAATTAGCTCTAAATGTAGCAATAGTCTGTTTTATATTATATAGGTGATATGTGAAATGAGGTGCAACTTTGGCAGTGAGTCAAAGTCTATGATAACAAAGCCCTAAATCTCCCTCAGCGCGTGGCAACATACACAAAACATGAAATAGAGTAGCTTGTATTCACTGTAAATCATGAACCATATTACTGTGCTGTGAGCATTAACATTTCAGGCCCGTAAAGAACCTGATGGGGCTATTATAGTCCCAGTGGGTGTAAGATGTATGTATCTCACATCATAGTGCTGTCATAGTCGAATCCTAATGAGGAGACTGAAACATGGCCACTACTAACCTGTCGTGTCAAACTCTGACCTTTTGGAGACCTAAGGAGGACAAATTTGATTCATTGCAGGATTTGATTGTGTAGCTTTCACACCGAGAGAGAGATTTTCTGCATAATGGAATGTCCAAGGAAAACATAAAACACAGAAATATCCAATCAAAACAGTGGATGATACTGGGATCATTAGTTTAGCAATAGCCAATAGTTAATCACACATTTCTAAGGGGAAATGAGGCTACTGCAACATCTTTTTCTCAAATTACCACATGCACTGGAGAGGAAACATGAGCTTCTCTCTTAAAATCCAACACTAGTGAGGTTGAAATACCACTGCATGATCTGATAATATTTTCATTACTTAAACCTGATTTAAACTTTGCTTGTCTTTATAAGTCACAATCTAATAAAACTTACTTTGCACTCAATGTGACTGCCATTTCCAGAAGATCAAGTCGTCCGGGGGTGGAATAGTGAAGCAAAAGGCCAAATTTTATCTCCATGAAACATTTTTAGGCTAAGTTTTCTTAAGTCATTATTAATGCATGTTTGTGTTAACCTTAAGACAAAGATCTTTTCTCAAGTTAGATGCAGCTGGAGAACACCTTCTCTCAGAGAGGATGTAGTCTAACTTTAATAACAAATCTTGCCCACCATGAGGTAACCAGGTCAAATATATAGTCTAGCCCCTCACATGGAGGTCTTGGGCATGCTTAGCCTTGGCAGCAATAGTACACAGAGCACCTCGCTGATGGATGGATGGAAATGCAAATGCTTTGTACACTGAAACAAAACTTATAAACGCAACACTTTTGTTTTTGCCCCCACTTTTCATGAGCTGCTAAACTCATAGATCTAAGACTTTTTCCACAAATCTGTCTAAATCATAGTTAGTGAGCACTTCTCCTTTGCCAAGATAATCCATCCACCTCACAGATGTGGTCAGGATGCTGATTAGACAGCATGTTTATTATAAAGGTGTGCCTTAGGCTGGCCACAATAAAAGGCCAACTTCAACGTTGTGGATCGAGTGGCCCATGGTGGTGGTGGGGTTATGGTATGGGCAGGCATATGTTATTGACAACGAACACAGATGCATTTTATTGATGGCATTTTTAATTCACTGAGATACCGTGACAAGATTCCGAGGCCCATTGTTGTGCCATTCATCCACAACCATCACCTCATGTTGCAGCATGAACATGCATGGCCCCATGTTGCAAGGATCTGTACACAATTCCTGGAAGCTGAAAACATCCCAGTTCTTGCATGGCCAGTATAGTCACTGGACATGTCACCCATTGATCATGTTTGGGATGCTCTGGATCTTCATATACGACAGTGTGTTCCAGTTCGTGACCCATATCGAGCAACTTCGCACAGCTATTGAAGAGGAATGGAACATTCCACCGGCCACAAACAACAACCTGATCAACTCTATGTGAAGGAGATGTATTGAACTATGTAAAGCAAATGGTGATCACACCAGATACCGACTGGTTTTTGGACCAAAAAGTTAAAAATAAATGTTGGCAAATGAGGCAAGAGGATATATTTCCTCTTGGCAAGATATTATATTTCAATCATAAAAATATAAACATGTATTATTAAAAAAATATATTATTTTACCTAATAATTTTAACTTATTTATTTGTGTGCATATTAGCTTAATGTGTAACGTGCTTGTCATGGAAACATTTTTGTTTATACTTCCTAAAACAGACTCAGAAGCAGGGCAAGGGCTTATATTAGTCTAAAATTTCATTAAATATCATAGGCAATGTTTATACTGATCGTATGACTAGAGTCTGTACAAATGTCTTTGAGTTCCCAATATTGACAAAGAACACAAGCCAACTCCTACTGACCCCAACATGTTTATAACATCAAGAGTTAATTATGAGGCAACAAATTGATGAGCAAAATGTCGTTATTACAATTGAAGGACAATAAGTCAGGACCTCCAGACCAAGTCTCCTACTCGAACTACTGCATGTGAATATGCTTTTAGAATATGCTTTTCATGGGTTAACATGCAGTGTTAACCCATGAAATGCAACAAATTCTGCTACTTAAACAGGGGTTTCCGAGCAGAATTCTAAGGAATTTCTGTAAACACTCTTTTGTTAATAATAAACATTTCGCCACATGTAAAAAAAAACTGCCATTACACATCCCATGTCACACATTTACCTCAACAAACCCAAAATAAAAAGCAATGAATTCCCTGACCTTACATTTGTGTAAATGATTATGTAATATAGCCACCAGTGAAGGTTTGTTTTAGAAATGTTTAATGAATTATGAACAGTCAAGCTTTTGTGGGATGAGAATTGAAGTCTAATTCAAGTGACCGCACATTTCACAATGTAGGCGTTTTTGCACTTCTTTTTCTCATGCTCTGTAAAACAGCAAAAAGAAACAAAATTGTATCTGACTTGTACTGTGTGTGTCATAGATATTTCATTTAACAGATGGAAAATTTGATTTGAGGGGAGTTTAAATGCAATGTATTTTACACAGGGACATGTTCTGGGAACATTTGCAAAGCATTGCTATCAACAAACCGTTATCACCTGTTTTCTGAGTTGAGAGCACCTTAGGTACATAACCATGCCTCAGCTTTAGGATGACCTCGGAGTCATTGGGCCCAAATTCGAGGCAGGTAAGGCTCACCGAGAGTGCCTTCAGATCACCATACACTTTACTGATGCTAATGTAAGTATCAGAGCAGTTTTTAGCATTAGGGGATGAACGTCAACAGACTGTGGCGGCTCAAAAGGAGGGCTCTTCACAGGCCTCAACACCAAGGGCATGTTTCATGTAGGGACAGTGACAGTGTAAGGCGGGTTGAGCCTCCTACTCCCTTTCAAAAAGCAAACAACTACAGTAGGTTGTTCCTACCCACTGACTGGCCAGCTATAGGAGCGTGTAAAGCTGTTATGGCTGCTATATAGAGTTTGAGCATGGAAGGAGAATTACCTTTTATCCAGCAGCTCCTGCAGGAAGGACAATATCAGTGATATGTTGCAGGAAATTTAATCTGTGCCACGGGCCATACATTAGATGGAGAAGACAGACCACTTAAGGGCATAGAGCCTCCTTGTAGAGGGTGTTCTATTTTGAGATATTGTGGTTTGCACGCTCTCTGGGAGATCCGCAGGAGGCCAGAGGTGCAGAGCCCACTGCTCGGGCTGGGGGTGCCATATTATTTTGTTAGCCTGAGAGAGGAGGTCTTGTCTCAGGGGAATAGGCCACAGGGCTGCTAGTAGCAGCTGAGACAGCTCTGTGAATCATTGTTGGGTCCTCCAGAGCAGGTCCCCCAACAGAACCTTGTGTTACCGCTCCTTGACTTTCCTGATTACCTGTGGGATCAGGGCGATAGGGGGAAAGGTGGAAACGAGGAGGTTGTGCCAATCGTGGGCCAGGGCACCTTTGTCCTTTGAAAAGTAAATTGGTTAGTGAGAGTTGTCTTTTAAGATGAAAAGGTCGACCTCTGCTATGCCAAAGATCTCCCAGATTCTCTGAACCATATGTGGGTGGAGCACCCACTTTTCTGAGGGGACAATGCTCCGGGATAGCATGTCTGCTCCCTGGTTCAGCCTGACCTGCACATACGCTGCTCTCAGCGAATGTAAGTTTAGCTGAGCCCATTCGAAGAAGCGCTCTACCAGAATGAAGAGGTGCTTCGAGGAGAGACCAATCTGGTGATTTATATATGACACCCTTAGGTCTGGCAGAAAGGAGCGAAGGCCCAAACATACTGCCAACATTTCCCAGCAGTTGATGTGAATCCTACTCTCCTCCTTTGACCAATGACCAAAAGCTTGTTTGCCAATGCACAGAGCTGTCCAACCCATGTTGGAAGTGTCTGTTGAGACTACCTTCCTTCTGCAGATCAAAGTCAGGGTCACGCCCTTATCCATCCACTGAGAGTCTTTCCGAGGGGCAAGGGCTGCTACGCAGGCCCGACTCACCTTGACACGCAGGCATGGGATGGAACTCGTGGTTTCAGCCAGTACTGAACAGGCCCAGCTGAAGTACCGGAGACACATAGGCCATTAGGCCCAACATTTTCAGAAATGCCTTGAAAGGGCGAAGGGCTCCAATTTCGAATGAGGCCATGAGCTGCTGAATAGCCAATGCAAGATCTTGTGCAACTTCTGCCCTCATTTGGGCTGAGTTGAAAATTGTTCCCAGGAATGATATCCATTGGCTGGGAGACTCCAAGTGGCTGAGGAGTAAGGATCTGTGGGATAACAGCTCGTTATCTGACTGGGCCATGATGAATTGTGAATTCGACAATTCAGGTTGCGGATTCCATTCTGTCTGAGCTGATAAAGAGCCACATCTATGCACTTTATAAAAGTGCGAGGAGATAGGGACAGTCAGAAGGGAAGGAGCGTGTACTGATGTGCCACTCCCTTGAAGGTGAATCTCAAGAATGGCCTGTGGTGAGGGGCTATCTGGATGTGAAAGTAGGCAGGATCTGCTTCAGTGTAATCATACTGAATGGCCATCTCATGAAGGCATGGTTCAGGTGTTTGAGATCGAAGATGGGCCTAAGGCAGCCATTCTTTTGGGGGATGAGGAAATAATGGCTGACTCACTCTGAGCTGGGGGACCCATTTCTATGAGTCCTTTTGGCAGTAAATTCATCACCTCAGTGAATAGGATGTGCACATCCTTGCTCTGAACTGAGGTGGACACCACACTGCAGAATCGCGGGGGTTGTCAAGCAAATTGAAGTGAATAACCTCGTTCTATTATCCCCAGAACCCACTGAGGTTGACATGCCAGGCCTCGGCCCACATGGCAAGGGGACCCAACACTCTTGATAATCAGAAGAGGAATTTTGCTCTCTTTTTGAAAATTTTTGTGTTTTAGTTTTCTCGCTATAACAGTGATAAGTTGTGCGGGAGTTCACAACAGTATTCACCACAAACACATTATCATCGGCACCCGTAAGTATACGGGGTGCTTGGAGGCACAAAAGAAGCTGCTTCGGTGGGGGTTGGGGGTTTGCCAATCCTCTTCCTGTCCCACAGATCAGGTTGACACCGGAGGCACCAGGTTCAACACTGCTTTGGGCAAAGGACCTTGGCGCTTAGGGAACTGGTAGCATCTAGTTGAGTGGGAGTGATGCCGGGGCTTAGGCATAGAGACAGTGGTGCAACTGATGAGGTGGGCTTCATGTGCTGTAGTGAAGCTCACTGCAAACGCTTCAACCGCAGGTTCAAACAGACCAGAGTGGGAGACTGGAGAGTTGAGGAAGGGGAACTTATCTACATCATTGATCTCTGTGAGGGTCAACAAGTCTGGCCATAGGTCTACCGATCGCCTCATCCATCATCTTTGTGGCGTGTAAAGCCAGGTCGATTGTGCTGCGTAGCTCTTTGAAAGTCCTGACTCGTCCATTTTCTGGAGAAGTTTGGACTGAAGGATCTGAAGGACCACCATGGAGTGGAGCTGAAGTTGTCTTTCACCACTTGGACAGCCTTAGACAGCCTTAGCCTTAAACCCAGCTCTTGGACAGCCTTAGACAGGATGTGGAAACGTTTGGCGCACATGACTGTGCTGGCAGTGCTGGGCTCTGCAGACAGCAGGGAGGTGAGGTCAAAAGACATGCCTGGCAGCTCCTCCACATCTGAGGCAGCCAGAGACACACTGTTGTCCCTAGCATCACACTCGTCTTCCACCAAACAAACAAAACATTTGCAACAATGCCAGAAATGTACTCAGAAATTATAGTTGCTGGATAGCAGCGGGTAACCGAAAGAACACGCTGCTTCAAACGCCGAAGATAGCTGAAGAGTGGCGAAGTCAGACAAGCAGAGAGGGGTCTTCACAGCGAAGGCTTTGAGTCTTGTAGTGCAAAGATCAGAGTCATTGCTGAAGGAGAAGAAATTTGAGGATCCTTTATGATAAAGGAAATTTGGCTTCACAAATCAGCACATTAGACTGATGTCTGAAGAATCATGTGACACTGAAGACTGGAATAATGACTGCTGAAAATTCAGAATTACCATCACAAGAATAAATTGAATTTTAAAGTATAGTAAAATAAAAAATGAGTCCTTTGAAATTGTAATAACATTTCACAATACTATGTTTTTTGTTGTTGTTGTTGTTGTTTTTTGGTCAAATAAATGCAGCTTTTGTGAGCATAAGAGGCTTTTAAAAAACATTTTAAAATCTTACCACCCCAAACTTTTTTTAACAGTAGTGCAAATCTTCTGAATTCTAAACCTCAATTTTTTTTTTTTTTTTTTTTTTATGTTTTGCCACTATACCTGCTGATTTATCTGTGATGTTTAGTTATACTAAATCAAATATACCAAACAAATAAAAAATGCAGCACAGTTTAACCGCATCGCCCTACGTTAAATCTATTGCTTCAACTGCTGCTGGTCATTTGCGCTGCAGTGAAGGGGAAATTGTTCTAGGGAGTTCCCAGGACTCTAATTAGAATGTGGTGTGAGGTCATGTTTGGGTTCAGTGGAATCAGCAGACAGGTATCACCGGCAGCTGAAAGGGAAACCTCTTGAGATCAGCCCCTTGTGAACCCAGCGACCACCAGAGCTAAATGACATCAGCACCAGCAAGTGTCAGACGTGTGGTAATTTGTGTGTACCTCTGAACAGAACACGGTCTGTTTGATGTCTGACATTTAACTAGAGGAGGAGGGCATGAATGACACATTTCAACTTTTAATGGCAGGAATGACTTCAACAAACACAAAGTGAAAGTTATATGCATGTAACTAGCATTTAGTAAAAAAAAATTGTTGAGAGGTTTTAGTTTAAGCCATTTGGTAGAAAGTCTGAAACATCTATAATTACTTTGAACTGAGTTTATAGAACTCTTCCTTGTTTGTCGTGGCATTTGTATTACAAATGGAGTAATGGTTTCATGCATGTTTGGTTTGTGTGTTATTTTTATTTAAATTTTTTTTACTATAAAAACAACGAGAGACTCATAACGTTAAAAACATATCTGAGTTGCGTTTATATGTGTGCAAACCATCAAAATCCAAATAGGATATTAAAAATTATATGAAAAAAAAAAGTTTTTTCATTACACACCGTATTCCAAATTATTATGCAAGTGACATATCAATAGGATTTCAGTAAAACAAAGAGTCAGAATTGTGTTTGTTTTGTTTTTCACATCATTTCAGGTAACTGGTATCAATCTCAGACTGGTTTGGGAAATAGTTTGCCAGGACTTCTTAAAGCTGCGTTTCAGTCACTGCTAACCAAACCTCACAAAGAGAAACCTGCATAGTGGCTGTAGAAACATATTTTCAAACTGTTTAGCACCATGGTATTTATGCAGCATGGGATAGTGTGATATCCTGCATGAAAATCCTTTTATTTCCGAGAAGAACACTATTCTTCATTTTATACCAAAGCAAAAAATGGTCATTGGTGAACTCCACATATCTTGCAGAAGTCATTTTGATGTTGTGAAACTTTTATGTAAAAACATTTTCAAAAGAAAGGACATCTGAGTATTTCAATACAATTTAGAGTGTATTTTTGGGTCAATCCCTGTGACGCAACTAAGGACAGACCGCATCGGATATGACCATTTTCAGCAGAATTATTAAGACTTTTTACCGCAAGGTTCAAAATTTACCAACGCAACACTTTCTACAGATTAGAGCTCTGCTGCAGGATATGTTTGGCGGTATGGATCATAAAAGCCTAGGAACAATGATTCCATTCTTGGTGATTCAACCAGATGTTCCCAGTCTGCTTAAGGACCACTCTGGTTTCAGAAATATGTTCTTCATTTCCACAAGCTTCGGAAATGTCACACACAGACCCCCATCAGACTACGAACATCTCTCAGCATTTAACCCCAATGATGACCAGCAATGTCAACTCTGCGTCAAATCCTTTTGTCCACACGCATGCACGAAAAAAAAAAAAAAAAAAAACAATTATTCTTGAAATGACATCTAAGGTTTTCTATGGAAGTGTACTTTTTTATTTTAATTTTTTTTTATATGTACTAAGCAGATGTATTTTGCAATCTTTCTTGGAAAAGTATTGTTACTTCTGTAAGTTGCTCTCTTCGCTAAAATGGTTCAAAATGCTTTTAGGGTTTTAGGATTACTCTTTTTTCCTCAAGAACCTCAATTTAGGCCAAACAAGCGACTTTAAGTCTGTCAGTACACAAGGGTGCTGAATGTAATCTGGAAGAGTTTGTTAGAAACACTAAACAGAAAAGGCTTTCTTTCACAGTCTGAATCGGCTCTAAAGACCAGGCCATATATCAGCAGGTAAACACTTCCAGCTGCTCTGCAGTGGCACAGTTCTGGACGTGATGGCTGTATTCAGACCCCCAGAACCTGCTACTAAAAATGTGTTACTTTTTTCTTTAGTAATCACACAAAGACAACTAGACAAGCTTTAAAATCCAAATGATGAAAAAATTATTACGTAAACCAAATTTCTAAGTTAACACACACACACACACACACACACACACACACACACACACACACACACACACACACACACACACACACACACACACACACACACACACACACACATATATATATATATATATATATATATATATATATATATATATATATGTGAACTTAGACCTCCGGCCAGAGAAGGAACTCCAAAAAATGTCCTGACAGGATCTGTCTCAACTCCACAATATATATATTTTAATGTTTAATTATTGATTTTAATTACTTTTTGTACTCATTCATAAACAAATGAAGACCCTACAGAGGACAAGTGGTTTGGAATATAATGTAATATAATATGATATAATAAGATATGATATGATATGATATATGATATATGATATAACGAAATAATAACATAACATATAATATCACACAGCAGTGTTTCCTGTGTTTATAAAGTGTACTATAATAAATAAATAAATAAATAAATAAATCATTATGATGTTTTATTAATTAGTCATGAAAATAGATAAAGAAAGTGTTTATTCCTTTAAAAAGCCACTAATAATTCCACTTTTTTACAGAAGCAGGAAGTGAGCCAAAACCAGGCGCGACGAAAATTTAGCCAATTTAACAAATGCTCAGCTGTTGTAACATTACCGTTACAAAGATAAAAATGGTCCTTCCCAGTGTAAACTGTGAAATCATTTTCTTCCAACAGAAATAAATACTAGCTAGAAAATGGTTTATTTTTCTGTAGCCGACTGGTTTATTTTGTTTCTAGATGTTGGAAACTGGAGCGTCGCTTTGCGCGTCTTTGAACATAACCAGAGCTGGATGGCTCTGTGAGAAAGTGCGTGAGTTACAAAGCAGACTCTTAAATTCTTGGTATTGTTGCGACATCATAGAATTAAAACACAGACCCAGAGCTTTTGTGGTGTATCATTTGTTCTGGTCTTGTAAACTCAATTAGAAATTCTCTTTTAACGAGAGAGTGATTTAAAGCCTTCGTGTTCTTGCTTGCAGGTTGTTGTTTTGTAAGACAGCGAGTTTTAAAAAATGAGTAACAATCCTTAATGCTATTAATTTAGACGGGCTGTTTTTTCATCCCATCAGGAAAGGACGGAAGTGGGTGGTGAATTTGTGCCATTGTTCTGACACTGCATTTGGGGTTCACAAGGCTGAGGGAGTCGGAAGAGCCAAAGCCCATAAAAAAAGCTTCACTTTCATAGTGGTCAGTCTCTTCCAGCTTTAACATGTTATCACACTACATAAGCTCACAGGGCCAGTGTGACAAACAGAGGAGACCCCAAGAGGACCGCAGAGCATTGCTGAGGTGATAAAAACAGGCTTGGGTGTTGCTTCAAGTGTAAATCCTCAGAGTCCTTCTAATGCTCTGTTTAAGGCGGAGCTGTTTTGTCACATAAAGGATGTGTCATGAGCAGATCAGAGAGGAAGACAGTGTTCTCAGAGCTGAAGTCAATATCATGTCGATGCCAAAGACTTGACAATTAAGTGAGAGATGTGCTTGACTTACAAACTTTCACTTTGTGACCCAGGTGTGCTCTCCAACCCTCTGATCTCTGTGGAGTCCTTCTTGTTTGGGTCTGGCCAAGAGGTCTGTAATAATGCACTTTCCACAGATCACACTAGCAAATGGGGATGTTTGTTTAGCACCATGGGCAATTGAGCCACATCTCTCGCAAATTGAAAACATTTATATAGCCCTGAATAGTGCCCTCCCTGACCCTGAGACTAGTGAAGCTGAGCTGAGATAAAATGAATAAAACACTCACACACACACACACACACACACACACACACACAAAAAGCAAAACAAAGCATAACTAAGCAAAACCAAACAACACAAAACAAAGCAAAACCAATAATAATAATTATAATTATAATAAACTAATCAATAAACAGTAAATCAATATACATTTCCGTCAGTGTAAGACTGTAACGATGTGTCTTTTTTTTTTTAAATGAGTAAAATGAACCCCCCACATCATAGATAATTACATAATACAACATTTCCATAATGCATTACATAATACATCAGTGCATGTGATTACTACAGAATGTAAAATATTTGATTACAATTTAATTTAATAAACACAAGCAGTTACTGTAATAGAAATTGTTGAAAATATATTTTTTTATATGTACATATGTATTCCTGCTCATATCCAATCCATCTTTCTCTGCCTATTTGTGCAGGAACACATAGGACTGAGTTTATAATTGGATGATATGCTTCATCACAACCTTTTACAGGAATCTTCACACTATAGCATAGTTGAGCAGTGAGCAGTGCTCTATGAGAAATCATCTAACTGCGCTGGCAAGGCCAGAGCTGTGAGTATTTAGCTTACAGACAGGATACTCCTGCAGTAAAGCTGCTTTGAAGCCTAGAGAAGTGCTTCAGTGTGGAAGTGAGACTATAAACAGAAGCTCTTGCATTTCCTGTCGGCCCAAGCAGCTGCGGTCAACTTTCTGACCCCCTAAGCTCCATTAACTCCATAATGAACTCAAAGATACCCCTTGTGAAACTTCAAATATCTGCAGCTCACTGGACCAATCCAGTCAATGTGGTTTTGGTGTGTAATTTGGTACTTTGCCGATCAAAGCATAATATGTCATGTCACAGTCAATAAATAGCCTGTATTATTTAGCATAATGACCATCTCCATGTAATGACAATGTATGGCAGAAGAAGAAAGTTTTGGACATAAATGCCCAAAATAATAGACACATATATTATTTTTATTTCGTATGACAGGAAAAATCTTGGTTCAATGCGTAAACAGTAAAACAAAATATCAAGCAATATTTCATCATGATTCAAAGAGGGAAATAATGATTAAAGGAAAAGGCTTTTTAGTAGAGACATGCTTATTATTACAGTTTCATTGTCATAACAATATAATACCAAAAAACCTCAAGTAAGCATGAAATTATTAGGAAAGTTTTAACAGAAGAAATTATGTAAGTGCTTAATAAAATTATAATTTACATTTCTGTTTTTCTAAAATTTGGTCCTGTTCACTTCCATTCTAAGTGCATTACTGTAAAGAATCAATATTATAGTTGTTATTATTTTTGTTGTTGTTGTTTTTTTTTTTGTTTTTTTTGTGGTAATTAATATTATACCACAAATGCTGTTGATGGAACTTGTATTGAACCCGGAATATCACATTCTGTCACATTCCGTGACCCAACATCACTTTCTGACTCTGAAGCACATTGAAAAGAAAAGAATATTCATACTGCATTTTTATAATGAAATCAGTTTGTTCTGATTCTGTTGGGTGCCATGCTAACATCACTCACCATGGAGACCACAAAACAGACAGGGTGGAGTGTAGTGGACCTGATTTTAACTCACTCTCTCTCACACACACGCACAACACACATGTGCACCCCACACGCACAGTGACACACTGAGGAAACACATGTTGTAAAGCTGCTCAGCGCAGCTCTCCCACGTCTGATCGTCTGATGATAATCACGTCTCAGTGAAAGGGCCAGCTATTGACCACAGATGATAGCAGAGACACTGGATGCACTTTAGAAAATGTGAGTAAGGTGCTTTGCTTTGAAGTTCAAAAGCCACTTCCCCTCATTACTCATACAGTATTCACTTGTCAATACAGAGAATATAAATGAGGATCATTTTTCCTTCACAAAACATATCTTCTGGAATAGTGGGAAAAGGCCTTAATGAGCTTAATGAAGTTACTCTGAAATGTAATCGGATTACTGATTAATGATTACTCCTTTTAAAAGTAATTACATTACTGTTTTGATTGCATTATTTCAAAAGTAATTAGTGATTAGTTACATTACTAGTTACATTACTTTACATTACTCCCAATAAATATTTGTCTTTACAACATCCAAATTGACAGAACACTGTTATTTTTAACTAAAGCAAGCGGCTGCTGCGTGCATGGTTTCATGGTTTGGCATGGCAGATTGTCAGCAAAAAATGCTGCATTTATAAAACCTAAAAGACATCTCAGTTCATCACAATCTTACAAATCTCTGTTATAACAAAATAAATATATGCATAATGAATCTTTCATAATCTCTAGATTATAAAACACTGCATTCTGTCAGCAATGTAACGCAGCAGTAATGTATAGAGACCTCTGCTTGTAACTATACTCTAATGACTATTTTGAAAATGCGTTAAATAACTCTGTTACTAAAAAAGTTATCAAATTACAGTGACGCGTTACTACGTAATGCGTTACTGCCCAACACTGTTAATGACATCTATTCCTAATGAATATGAATGGAAATTTAAATAACTGTAACTTTTAACAACAAACTCTGAATGTTGGTTTGATAGAGCCTGAATGGGAATTGTAAAATAAAATGAATGGGAATTGTATTGATGGATTAAAAACTGGACTGAAATTAAAATAAATGTAAATAACTAACTTTAGTTATAACAACAAACTTTAACTTTTAACTTTTTTGTTGGCTTGACAAAGCCTTGTTTGAAAGTTTATGAAAAAAAGTTAAAGGCTAAGTGATAGATAGATAGATAGATAGATAGATAGATAGATAGATAGATAGATAGATAGATAGATAGATAGATAGATAGATAGATAGATAGATAGATAGCAGAAAATTGCTTTCAGTACTGAGGATTTGAGCAATCATCTCAAAGGGGGTGAGGATCAGCCTCCAAAGGAAAACATTAAAATCTACCCACTGTTAAATGGCATATCTGTTTAACATTTGTGGTTTTGGTAAAGAAGCAGGACTATGTTAAATACAAATTAAGGCCAGTATAAAGGGGTCCTGAGGGGATACATAATTCAAGAACAGCAGATAAGCAGCAATCAGTCTTAATGACTGGGGCTTTATGCATGCACACTTAGCTTTCTTTCCTGTCTGCCACCCTAGATGTCGAAAATTATGACTGTTAGAGTAAAAGGTTGTGTAGATGATTTCTGGGCTGATAATGAGTAAATGTAAACGTTGATATTGGAAAGATGCCAACTATAGTAGATGTGGCGCCTAACACGCTTCAACATTTGACATGACCGGTGGAGCCCTTTAAACCCATCTCCTCATGTTCAAGATCTAAACACACAGAGACCAATAACAATATCAGCGTCTCTGATCCAAACAAAATGCAAAATAAGTTGCACATGGTCTTTCAATGAGGCCATTGTTCCATGTGAAATCAAGAAAAACCGTGAATGTCTGCTCAACTAAAACTGAAAAGTGAGTTATCTCAGATTTCTAGCACCATATAAAAGGCACAAGTCCCCAGGTAATATTTGGGGTTTCTGACAGGATAAGATCCATGCATATGAAACACAATGCCGTACTGTACTAGACACTAGAAGTCTCCGTTTTTTTAAATGAGTCAGCAAAACATGTGGTTGCTCTTCATCAAAGTCTGTTAAGGGTCAAAGAAACCCCAACTGTGAAGCCGGGACTCATTAGCCTTCATCCTTCAGCACCTCTGCAGTCTGCTGGAGGGGTCCAGCATCCTCGTGTTTGCCATGCATTAGTGGGATGTTATCCTACAGAGACACATAGCAGAGGCTTCCATCCTCTTCCCTTGTCCGGTTGCTTATTTGGACCATTGGACAATCCTTTTCAAATAAAGAGTGGCCCAAATGAACACATAAGAAACTGCCTTTTCACATGGATGGACCGTTACCAAAGCCAAAGTGTGCTGTCCCTGCTGGGCAGAAAATCTCTTTTGAACCTAGTAGGGAATTGTTTGAAAGAAGCAGAGTGGACATAAACAAATGATGAACAAAACACCTATATGTAAGTTTTCATTGAAAATAAAGAAATAAAGAAAGACAGAAAGAAAGATAGAAAGAAACAGCACCAATTTAAAGGAATAGCTCTATGTAGGCTTACATCAAAAACATTGCTACATTTCTTTTCCCCACACACTGGAATCTGCATTACTGATCAGTAGGCCTAATGCAAATCTACATTCACTGCTGTGAACAGATTTAGAATTGTGTGGCGCACTCTTGTGGTAAATATGTGTGTTGCGCTTCCTGCTCTCAAAATCACAAGCGCAACTGAGAATCAATGACCGTCAAAAAGTTCTCAGGCGTGTTTGATTAACGGTGTTCTTCTAAAAACTGGCAAAATAGCCATTTAGGTTGACGCATGTAGGTTAATAATACCCAGAATTTTCTGAAACACTTTTTTTTCGTATGCGCTTGGTAAATGCATTAGCCTAATTTAGGTTTTTCAAAGTTATTCCAATTGATTATTATAAATAAATAAACAAAATAATATTAAAAATTAAAAAAATAAAAAAAAAATAAAAAAGAGAGACTTCGTGATCGGATAAAACGTCACTTTGGCCAATTGCCTGATTAACTCATACCCACCCCCATTTCGGAAGTTTGAATGGGCAGCACTTTTTTTTTCTTTTTTTTTTTTTTTTTTTTTTTAGAGGTTCACTCCTCCTCGCCCCCGAACCAACCCCCTTATTAAAACAAGTCCAAAACCCTGCTCGGTTAAAATAGTCTTACAAATGTATGGCTTACAGGAAGCATAAATTTAAAGCGTCTGGAAGAAATTAGACGCAGAAAAAGGACAGTTCACTACTTCAACCTGTACGCTTGGAAAAACTTGAATGAATTACGTTTTTTTAGTGACCAACATTGACTACTGTTGGATAACTTTTTTCTTCTTTTTACAGCTGACAACGTCAGAATGAACTGCCAAGATGCTCCAACAGACCTCATCACTGCAGACTGATGCAAACTATACTATATAATGTACTGGAGGAGGCGAGACACTTGAATGTTCATTCGTTGTATGAAAAACGTGGATACTTCACATTTTTAAAAAGCAACGAGTTTTTAGATGCTCCATGCCGGCGTCTTCTGTATTTTACACAAAAACTTATATGGGAAAGTTTGTCCAGTGTCTGGAGCGTACGAGCCTCTTCGGACAGCATCCCAGTTAAACTAACGGGACATCTCCACGCAGCTGCTCCAAGGTATGATCATGATTATTGAATGGATAAATCTTTCGAATCATACACACTGTTCTGTTAGATTAATAGTTTATTTGCATACATTTCATGTTGCAAAGGAATTATTTAAAAAATAATCAAAAGGGGGGTAAATTTGAATGAATGGAGTAGCCTCCAGCCATTTGATTGCAATACTTATTACACGTATTTAGCCTATTAAACAGCCTATTTAATTTCACCATATTTTTGAGTAACAAGACTCAGCAGTACAGCTGATAAAGAAAAAGCATATATTTTATCTGGCATGTAAATCTTGAATCATTGTTGGTAAACCTTTGCGTATCAGCTGTTCTGTCAGATTTCATTTTGTACATTTTTTACAAATTTACCCAATTACAGTCAGGCTACTAATCAACGTCAACTTGATATATTTTAAACATTTGTTTTGTTTGAGATTCTACCAGGGATACAGGCGTATTAAACACCATTCAGACCCTCTGACCAATAGCAGAGCAGAACAGATATTGCGCGCAATCCAGCAGCAGACATAAAACTGAGGGATGACGCAATGTAATAACGATGCGTAATGACGCTTTTCAGTAGGCTCTCTCGGGTGTCTTCATGGTAATACGTTACACAAATGAATAATACAAACTAAACAAACCTTTTCTACACTTCTTATTTGTATTAAAGCATAATTTCAGGACTTATTTTTAATTGTATTTTGGCGTCCCCATTTCTGATTTTTTTTTTTATTTTTTTATTTTTTTTAAGTAATATAGCCTAGCAAAACGTATATACAGTGTATATATATAATTTTTCGACCTACCATCTACAACTAATTTTAAGTTTTAAGTTTTCTATTGCCATAGTACCCTTGCTAAAGCAACTTTTGTTCACCAGAGTCTTTTGTGTAGTGATTTGTAATCTAATAGGGCTTGGGCGTCGTGACGTCATTACTTGCCGTGGCCACCACTTTGACAGCCTCCTTTACTGCTACTCGGGCTACTGCGTAGTGTTTAGACATACTCCCTCTCATCGGTGTGTCTTAATTTGATTAATTAAAAATCTGTTTCAACCATGGTAAACCGTTGCTGTATTGTGGGGTGTAAATAGCGCAACATAATCGCCATGGGGAAAATAAAATGAGAATGGATTAACTTTACACCGCTTTCCTGCTTGGAGGCGCGATGGAGACCATAACATCTGGATATTAATTTATATAGCTTAAGTCAACATTGAAAATAAGGAAAAATTCTTCGGTTACTCATCCAAAATACGGAAAATTTCAACATTCATCTTTTTGTTGCTATCCCTCTGCTGACATAAAAAAAATTCGAACTAAAAAACTGCTGCATTAACTAACGTTAAGCGATTTGTGAAGTTAGGTCTAACGTGACTTTAGTTACATATTGGCGTGAAATCGTGCTTTTACAACAACCACGCTATCTTAAAAAGCCCAACATCACGCTAAGGTTGCTTTCAAGTAAGCAAAACGATGCTTTGAAAACAGCTGTTTCGCTGGAAGGGCAAGGAGTAGCAACAGGACAACAACACAGAGACTTGACAGGTCCAATTGAAGAGCTAACGGGATATTTTACAGGAAAATACCCATCCATTTGTGAACTGTACATGAGACTTCAGTGACTTGTAGCTTCGGAACTATTCTGAAGTTTAGGCACTCACAAAACAAACAAGGTAGCCGAAGATATCTATTATGCAAAAGTGCGGCAGCAAGTCTCCGTCGGTAACTTACTCCACTATTTGTTGGGAATTTCATATGGTTCCAAACCGTTCGTGCCGATTTTGTCCACATACCGGTCCCTGGCATCCATATTTAGCGTATCCCTATAAATCCCACAACCTTTTCACGATTTTACTATCTTTTCTCTTTCTCCTAACTCTGCTTCTTCTCGTTCTACTTAATGTATGTTTACATTCGTGAGGCTGCCAGCAGGACCGCCACGTCCCAGAATGCAACGCGGCGCCCAAGCCCAATTATGTGCAGGTGTTTAAAAAGGCTACTTAAACATACATACTTGTATATTCCATGTTGCTGCAAGGTCAGAAGACTACAACCTTAGCCATGTGCCTGAGATAAGACCCACCTGTTTTCTATAGTCTACTAATAGGCAGCAGAAGTTGTGTCAAGTCCAGGGGACTTTTAGTGACCAAAGTTTATTTAATAACTTAATCACAGTTAGCCCTCAAGGCACTTATAACAACTTGTGGAAATGACACATTATTTCTTCTGGCAGTCTTAACCATTAGAAAAACAGTGTTTTATTTTAGGACTGAAGGTGAGACATAGTGAGATATGAGAGACCAGGAAGGTTGAAAGGTGGAAACATGTCTGGAGGCAGGATTTTGCACTAAGCCAGGTGGCAGCAGCCTGAACAGCAGTGAACATGGCGGCCACAGTGTCTGGCAAGGCCACACCACAGAGCTGAGGCAGATTGATGGATATGTCTTAGTGCTTGTGGTTGGATAGTTCCTCTGGGAGGTCGGCTGTGGTAGTTCTCCACCACATCAGAACCAACCACTTCGAGAGAACCAGAAACTTCCTCCAATGCCTGGGAATTCACTGGGGTATCCCAGAAGTGCAGGATGTGCTACATGGCAGTGTCTCTAGTTTTGTCTCAGTGCCAAAATTCCCTCAAACACAATTTCATTGAAACAACTTTAGTTTATTCTACCATCTTTGCTATGACGTTTGCACCAATCCTTTAATGCTATTTTTTTTATTATTATTAGAAGTTTTTGTAATATATATAAAAAAACATAAGTTGGATTTTAAATGCAGTACTTTTTTTGATAATTTTGGAATACCACTCTCACAGGATCCACTCTTGCTAAATAAAAAATATTTCCTACTTTTCCATCCAATTTCTCCAAAAGGAGTGTTAAGCTCTGAGCTGTGGATTTTCTGCTGCATAACAACTGTCATTGATGGTCTTTCAAATTAAATTTAGTCTAAAGGAAGCTCCTCCAAGTCTGAGGATAAAGATGAACAAATCCTCCGTCTCCATTAAGTTACACAATCTACCTCCCCTACATTCAGTCATAGTGTAAAATCCTTTCTCTCTCTTTGTGTGTGTATATATATATATATATATATATATATATATATATATATATATATATATATATATATATATATATATATATATATATATATATATATATATATATATATATATACACACACACACACACACACACACACACACACACATATATATATATATATATATATATGCAAACTCATCTTCTGGTGGTGTTCAGCACCTGGGTCCCTTTTGGCTTGTGCGATTTTACTTTCTTGCACTGCAATATTTCATCCACCTTCAAAGCTGGAGTTATAGTTTCCCCCACTGAGGATGATTCAACTCCCAGTGATCCTAGACACTATTTTATCTCCTCCCTGCTCTATTGGATCACAGCCAGATGAAATACACAAGCTAATGTACATGACATACAGGCAACTAGTAATGCAGACAAAAACACAATATATGTATCTATTATTCTAGAACAGTGACCCTCAAATCTGGCTCACGAGATCCACTTTCCTGTTGGAGTTTAACTCCAACCCTAATCAAACACACCTGAGTTTGCTAAATTAGCCAGATTCGAGGATCACTGTTCAAAAACAAAAACAACATAAGATAATGAGAACTATATTATTTTCATTCACACCAAGGGATGATAACATTGTTTATTATAAGTGCATGCTGGAGTTTTGTCATATCAAATGCTCAAGCTCACTAAAATTAGCTGAATTCTGCTTGACTGTTGATGTTTTTATTGTTTATGGGCTGGAAAATCGTTCTGAAAGTGATTCCAACAATATTGTTACTCTGTGTTGTAATCCTTATTGTTGTGGTTTGGGCTTTCCTTGTTCACATTGAGTAACTTTATAGTTATCATCCTTGGTGTGAATGGCCCAAATTACCATATTTCATTGAGTTAGATAAAATCTACTGATGGCAAATGTTTCACACAGGGCCAATTCATCTATGGGATAATCTAAAGGGGCGTATCCCCCTATTCACAACAAGACGAGTCAATCTGCACATGTAAACCCTGCACATTTATCCTTAGAGACACAAAGCCTGTACCAATTTGTGTAAACATGAGAAATTAAATCACTGACAAAGACAGCAATGCTTCTGATATCATGACCATGATTAGTGTTGAAGTGTCCTTTTAGGTGTGGGCTACATTTTGTCTTGTCAGCAGCCTTAGCACTTTCAAATGAGCCATTTGAGTTCATCTAGAGTTTAAACAAGACATGACAGCAGGTTTGGGGATAGCCCGAGAGTAGTACAAGCATTTGAGACACAGGCTTGCACGTGTCTATGTGGATAAGGTGGGGTTTGGAGGGTCCACAAGGCCTTGTAAACATGCACGATGACGTTAAAGGCTGTGACATGTGCCAGTTAGTCTCACACAGTGCTGTAGTCCATCAGGTCAAACTCTCAGGCCAGAACTGCTTTATAATCTTAACCTAGAGGGAAATTATCAAAGAAACAAATAAGATTTGAGTCATGAGAGTCAATAAAACAATACGGCATTATTAAAACAATGGCCGTCTTCAGCAGTAATAAGACAGAGGGTCTTCGAAAAGCCCTCTGAAATCTAAATTTCACTGTTCATGCGTTCCCACGGAGATATAAACAGATGATGTCAGAGGGTGGTGCTGCATAGTCACGTCTGCCAAGCAGATGGGGAACAGCATTAGTTAGGAAACTTGGAACAAATGGACATGAAGACTGCACAGATATTCAGAAAAGGAGGAAAGATGTAGAAATATGATGCTGTCTGAAATATACTTACGGTAATGCCGCAAACACATATGCATACATTCGGTAGCACTTTATTTTACAGTCCTGTTCCTCATATAGATACTATGTACTTATTATAGTAATTACCATAACTATGTAATAACTAGGTACTAACTCTGAACCTACCCCTAAACCTAACCCTACCCCATGTATTTACCTTGTGTTACCAGAACTTTCTTAGATAAATAGACTGTATGTACACTATAAGTACATGTTAGTACACGTACTGTAAAATAAAGTGCAACCATGCATTCTATGCATCTATATGGGCAAACGTCTGTCATTGTCACCACAAAGCTGCCCACACATCCACTTTCATTTCATTTATGAGAAGCTGTTCTGAAAGGGATGGTTCTGCCAAAAATGAAAATTCTGTCTTCATTTACCCAACCTTATGTCATTCCAAACCTGTATGACGTCAGTTCTTCTGCGAAACACAATGGAAGTTATTTTGAAGGACGGTTTTTGTCTATACAGTTGTCAGCTGGATCCAAAACAACATTGAGCTTCCTGTCTTTCATGGACAAAAAATAAAATGAAATAAATAAACAGTTATTCCAATTTTTCTAAATATCTTCTTTTACGTTCCACATAAGAACCTCTTTGGTCCAATAGTGGCAAGTCATAATATTCAATATCATATTTTTTATTTTCAGATGAGATGTGATAAAGTGATCACCTACTTGAGGATTGTTTGGACGACACTGTTCGGCATTTCGCTGCTTGTGGGAATCTCTACTGCTTATATCATGGGGTATAAGCTTATAACGACTGCAGGCAACTACTTGTCCTTTGGTCTTTATGGGGCAATTCTAGTCATTCACCTCATCATCCAGAGCTTTTTTGCTCTACTGGAACACAGGAACATGAAACGTTCCCTGGAAACACCGATCAAACTCAACAAGTCACTGGCCCTTTGCATTGCAGCCTATCAGGAAGACCCCAACTACCTGAGAAAATGTTTAATATCAGTGAAGAGGCTCACCTACCCTGGGATAAAGGTCATTATGGTTATCGACGGGAACAATGATGATGACTGCTACATGATGGAGATCTTTCGGGAGATTATGGGCCGGGACAAGGCAGCCACATACATTTGGAAAAGCAACTATCACCAGAAAGGACCAGAGGAAACTGAAGAATCATACACCGAGAGCTTGCAGCACGTTTCTCGACTAGTTCTCAACAATAAGTGTGTGTGCATCATGCAGAAGTGGGGTGGGAAGAGGGAGGTCATGTACACCCCCTTCAAAGCCCTGGGCAGAAGTGTCGACTACATACAGGTGAGACTATTTCTCTCGGGCAGCTTTAGCTTTGCCTAGCTACAATAAGTACATGGGGAGAACACAGGCAAATTGTACAAAGAAGCTTTTGTGACTCCATGAGTGGATGCTAGGCTGAAGCATGTAGTACACTTAGAGAGAGGAAAGTACATTCCTGGATAACACTGATGGTCTTCATTGAGTTGCATCAGTTGAAATTCATTTGCATATCCTGGGGCTATTTCTGGCACTGCCAGAACAGAACAGTGGTATTTTCCATGCCATCTTGGAGCACATACTATTAGCTCATGACATTAAGTAGTTATTTAGCACAAGAGAACATGTCACACAAATACATGTACGTACATAAGTCACATAAATACATAAAGTGAAATAATGCCAATTATGGTGTCCCACACTATGAATGTGTACTCCAAATTTAACCCATCCAAGCGTACACACACAGCAGTGGGCAGCCATTTTTTTACTTTGGTGCCTGGGGAGCAGTTGGGGGTTTGGTGCCTTGCTTAAGGGTGGTATTGAGGGTGGAAGAGAGCATTGTTCATTCACTTCACTCATCAATAATCCCTGGTGGTACCGGGACTCAAACCTGCAATCTCCTCTAACTATTAAACCCCCAAGGACCTTTTCTGTAATTGCCACCCCTGAATATTTACAAGCTACAAACAAAGGAGGCTAATTGTTTTGGAGAAATTTCATAATGGCACACAGTCGAGAACAGCTGTGTTCTTGTGTTTTCACATCACAAAACAGACCCTCTGTTGCTTGGGTGGAATGCTACATGGGAATATTTACATTTGTCCAAACTTTTTGCAACAATATGTCTTTCTAAAGATTTATTATTTAAGATCAAATGTCATCTTATGTAATCCAAACAACTGTGCAATCGATGTTGATGTAAGAAAGATTCAAGCTCTCCAAACTCAAAACCAAGAAGAAAATCTGAACGTTTTTGGTTTCCATGCCACAACTTTTAGTTTTTTTGTCTGTGCAAATATGCTCTACGTATTTGGCCATTTGGCACATAAACATCACATAAAAAAAAAAAAAAAAAAAAAAAAAAAAAAGTGTTCTGTATGAACAGCCTCTGAGAAAGGTAAACCTGAAGCTGTACATCATTACCAGTACTTTTGTGAAGGAATATGATGTTATTTTATCCACATGCCACTTGGTTCCATTAAGTGTGGAGCCCTAATTGTGTTTAACTTATCAGTGATCTTGCTACCTGGCTTGTGGTTAGTCTTACTATGGGGAGTAGCTATAAAAGCAAACTGGCATACATGACATTCCATGGAAAAAGCGAGACAACCTCTGGGCGATGCCTGCTTAACGTTTCAATGTTAGAACACTTAAACCAAATCTCTACTGATATTTGGACAGTGTTCTCATGTTTTATTAACCAACATGTTTGGCTCTATAACTGAACGTGTAAACGAGAACTTAATAATTAAGATGACTTCTGGGAGAGACTTGTATACTTGTCCCAACATATTTAGCAGCACATTTGATTTATTGTGACCAATCACGCAAAGACAATCTAGCTTATTTATATGTGACTGTGGAAAATAATTATATTTGCAGCTAATATAAATCTCTTTGAAGGAACACTCATCATATTAATGATGATATTAGGCATCTTTTAACTTGTTGAACAATGTGGTGCATCAGTACATGTGGAGCAAAAACTTAATTTCTCAGAGAACATTTGGTTCAAACATATGTATAATGCATAACTGAAGGCATTTTCATATTTTATATTGAGTGTGTATCTTTTATTGATGTGCCTATATTATGCTGGAAACAGGTATGTGATTCGGACACCATGTTGGACCCGGCCTCCTCAGTGGAGATGGTGAAGGTTCTGGAAGAAGATCCCATGGTTGGAGGAGTAGGCGGAGATGTACAGGTATGTGTTCTCTAGCAATGTTAACAACATACTGCATACAGATTCGCTTTGATTTCCCCACTGATTTCTGTTTGTTATTCTGTCCCTCTAGATTCTAAACAAATACGAATCATGGGTCTCCTTCCTCAGCAGTGTGAGATATTGGATGGCGTTCAACATTGAAAGAGCTTGCCAGTCCTATTTTGGGTGCGTTCAATGTATCAGCGGGCCCTTGGGGATGTACAGGAACTCCCTGCTTCATGAGTTCCTGGAGGACTGGTACAATCAGACATTCATGGGAAGCCACTGCAGTTTTGGCGATGACCGCCACCTGACCAACCGAGTCCTGAGCCTGGGATATGCCACGAAATACACAGCCCGCTCCAAGTGTTTGACCGAGACGCCTATTACCTACCTACGCTGGCTCAACCAGCAGACCCGCTGGAGTAAATCATATTTCAGAGAGTGGCTTTACAACTCCATGTGGTTTCACAAGCACCACTTGTGGATGACCTATGAAGCTGTCATAACCGGCTTCTTCCCCTTTTTTCTCATCGCCACTGCAATCCAGCTGTTCTACCAGGGCAGGGTCTGGAACATCCTACTGTTCCTGCTGATCGTCCAGGTGGTGGCGCTCATCAAGTCTTCGTTCGCCAGTTGCCTCCGTGGAAACATCGTCATGGTCTTCATGTCCTTCTACTCAGTGTTATACATGTCAAGTCTCCTACCGGCAAAGATGTTCGCAATAGCCACCATTAACAAATCCGGTTGGGGAACGTCTGGAAGGAAGACCGTTGTGGTAAACTTTATCGGACTTATTCCGATCTCAGTTTGGTTCACCATTCTTTTTGTTGGTATTATTTATACAATAATCCAAGAGACCCGAAAGCCTTTTCCGGAGTCTGAAAAAGTTGTTTTGATAATCGGCGCAATTGTGTATGCCAGCTACTGGGTCGTCTTTTTGACTTTGTACGCTGTTCTCATTATGAAGTGTGGCAAGAGGAAGAAAGGACAACAGTATGACATGGTTCTTGACGTATAGTATTTCCCAGTTCCCCGTATCCTTTCTTTTCTACGTTTACATTAAAAACAATCTTAGACTGCTATCTGAAGGCGGACTGTCTGCAGGTGACAAGAGATAATCCTGTAAGGAGGCATCATTGCTGCTGTGACTGTTACTATGGATTTTCCTTTGAAGTGATAAAGGAAAAACATTGTAATATGTGAGCTTTGACACTCTTGATGTTTTAGTATCCCGTCTCCAAATGACAACTTCTTTGCACTTTCACGTTCACTCTCATTATGCATAATGCTTGATATAGAACTTTAAGGGTCAAAATACCTCAGTGGTTGCATTGTGTGAGTGTTTGGGGTCAATGAGACTCATTTTTTTTCTTAGTAATTTATTATTTTTAATTTAGCTTGTTTTTATATATATATTAAATATATTACGTATACATTTTTAGACGGAAATCCAAAACAGAACTTCTGAGTATTTTTTTTTTTTTATTATTGTGCTGGACTTGTGCTGTATTTGCATAATGTATTTTATTGCCTTTTATATAGACTTGTTTATTTTTTGCTCTGCCACCAAAGATTCTCTATTTTCAATAAAAATTAAGAAATGTAACTCTTTAAGACTTGCCTATCTGACCAAAATGTGAAATTAAAAAGCTGGATTTGTCTCTGTGATGACAGCAATAAAAGGCAAATCTAGGGATAAGTTATGCATTGACAAGAAGGGCTATTATAATAGTTATTACATGGAACATTATGGTTTATAGCTGTCTTGCATGTTTCTTAGCAAAATATTTGTAATAAGAAATCATCGTATGCTGGTTCAGTTGAATGTTTTGAATTGTCCTGTCAAAATAATTGACAGTCCCACACAATCAATGCAATTTCAGCAAAAAAAAAAAAAGAAAGAAAGAAAGAAACGTTTCCACTGATTCCAAACCTTAATTTCCAAGTAATGCCTTACCTTAATAAAATGCCTTTTTTTGACTGATTATATTTACCAGCATTATTTAATGTTTACCAAATGTTTAAGAATATTATGATTTGATTCGTATATTTCAAAGTGGCAACATGTGATGATGAGTGAAGTTACTTTTTTTTTTTTTACAATAGACTATGGATTGTAATTGATGAGGGCTTTTACAAAAGCAGTATTGTCATAAAGCACTTTTGTGTTTGTGCCAAATAAAAGAAACATTTTTATAATGTGTGTCCAATGTTCTGTTTCCTTTGTAAGCATCATGTCCTTGAAAAATAAATATATGACCTGATGAATCAGATTTTTCTCTCTTAACTCTGGCATCTGTTCGTTTAGTGATTAGGGGAATTCCCGAGGCTTCAGGCTGCTCTTACACACAAGGACCTTGCTTGGCCTTCGTTCTGCTCATCAGCAACTGATGAGGGATGAATAGAACAATTATTTTCACGTTGTATCAGGAAAGACGATTGCCATGGCGATGCTTTTTGTTTATGACATATACATTGTTAGCAGGATGGAGTAGCCATGTAGCCAGAGTCTAGACTGAGCACTTAAAGATGTCTACAGTGCTACATTATAATCCCTCAGCGCAAAGCTGTCATGTTAGTCTATAAATCAAAGATGGTGTCTTAGGTCAGAGATGAAACTCACGGTTCATGGTCATCCTGAATAAGTTCCACTAAAAGACTGTTCTCTGAAATGGATTTAGCTCATGTCATGTTTCCAAGCACTCCCAGGGCTCTGGGAAGATGTCTGCACAGAGGTAACAATTCACTTGATGTAACTGCCAGGTGGAGGTGGACACACCGAATGGCACGAATCACACTGAAGACTTGTAAAACACTAACTGTGTCTGCAGATGAGCCAAATGCATTGTCAATTTTATATTCAAAATATGAAGATTTATAATTTTTTAATCAACTGAGCTGCATCGACATGTCTGCATCGACATGTCTAATTAGTTATTTTACATCCAGTTTGTACCAATTTGTTTATAGAACTGACTTTTAAAATAAACACTCAGATGATATGTAAATATGCCATTACAGGCTCATCAAATCTTCTATGTATTCATATTTGATCTGAAAATGAGAGATGATGTGGCTAATAGAAGCATTTTAAGATTAATCAGTTAAAGTGTGGCCTGAGTGGTCTACTTAGGAAGTTTTAATGATAAATTTAATAATATTTGGCTGAAGTATTCCTTCAGATCTGTGAATATCAAAACATTTCATACACAAGATGAGCATTAAGCACTGCTGTTTTAAATAGAACACAGAACAAACTACAAATTCTCATAACTCACATTCTTTGCATGAAAGGAGGAAAGGTATATACAATGCAAACTAAATTAAGTCGTCACAAATGTCCACCAGTGGCAAAGTCTTTATGACAAACATAATTTGTGCTCTCATAGCCATGAGATGAAGAAATGAAGATCAACTTCCATTGTGAACAGCTAAATATTTTGTTAACTCACACAGAGAATTATTAAAATAAAATAATAATAATATAACTCAAATAAGCATATATTTTGCTGTTATTGCTTCATTGCTGTTACTGCAGTCACTTAAATAAAGCAATAAGAGTACTTGAACTTCTTGATTAGATTTGAGTTGAAAGTGCTTGCACGTTATACATAATTCAATGTAAAGGCCTAAATTAACTCAAATCTTTCAAGTCTCTTGAAGTTACTTTAGGGGAATAAGGAACCACTAGCTCTGAAAACCTGGAGAGACAAGCCCCTCTTTGTATCTTATGGAGCTTTATGTTTCTGTTTAAATTAATACATCCCCAGTCATGCAAGATATCAAAACTACAGAGCCCCACACATGACATGCCAGAGAAAATTAATTGTGCACACAATTTATTAATTTGTTTCAATGTACAATTTAATAATGTGTTCCCTTGTTTTAAGTAAATTGTGAGCTCAATATAATAGATCGTAATAATAGGGTTGCAGCACAAGAAAGTGTTTTTCCAATTAGAAGTTTAATTGGTGAAATTGGTGAAATTAAGTAATTGGGGTTAAATTTAGAGTGATGGAATGTGTGGGGGATTGACTGAGGTGACCACCTATCATAAAACCAGAAACATGTAACTCAGTGTCTTTCATTCAGTAAGAACCTAAACCTATCACGTGGAGTCTTTAAACCCCAGGCTGCCCATTCAACATGGTTATAAATCATCCTATACTGAAAGTTTGGGCAGATAACATCCACAGTCATTAAGACAAATTGTCCCTTTGCAACATGCAAATGCCTAAAGGATATTCCACTGAGACAGCAGCCTTCCAGTATTACCTTTACTGAACAATTTCTCACATCACCCAGATCTGTTGGGATGTTTTCCGCAATCATTGTGTTGGACCAAGAAGAATCAGATTTGCAACGTGAAGATGAGGTCATGGGTTTTAAGCGACAGGCCAAGTGTGGAGCTCTGCTCTGCTTGCATTGATGTGTCTCACATGACAGGAAGTATCATATGGAAAGGTCATTTGAAAGACTGCATAGGGAGAATTGACAGGTCAGAGGTTCACTAGGGCATGCAATCTTCATTGGTCAATTTTGTAAATCTGGTGCCTCAGAAACTTCCTGTATGACTTGTGAGAATTTACATCCATATAATACCTACACTACATTTTTATTCAAGTGGAGTGAATCAGGAGTTTATGACACAAGTACATGTGCATCTTAATAAGAATGAAAATTATATTGTTGACTGCAAATTAAAGTGTTTGTAGAACTAAATTAATGACATAACATATATATAATAATAATAATAATAATAAAAAGAAGGCAATAGTTGGCATTGTTAGATGAATTAATTGTCAACTCACAACAAATTAATTAAAAAATCTGCATAGCAGTGAGACTCTTACAATAGGTGAGAATGGAGGCAATCAGTTAATGTTAAAAACCTAACTGTATCAATATAAAGTATAGACATAATATGCAAATGTGACAAGTGGGGCGGGGCAGAGAGCTGTGGAAATGGAGTGAGGCTCCAGAAGGATAAAAGGAGTAACAACAGTGAAGGACAAGAGAGTTCCAGGCCTGCACTTTATGTTGTTTTGTTTGTGCAGGGAGTCAATTAAAAAAAAAGTAAAATTAAAAAATAAACTGACAACAAAAAACCTGCTTTGCATGTTGGGTTTACTTAAAAAAAGCACAGTATATTGTAAAAGAAAAGCAATGCAGTATATGCAGTAAATGATACGGTATATGCACTTCTTTTTTACTGAAAGTTGTAGGCTGTTATAAGTCAAGCTCAAGTCAAGTCGAGATTTATTGTCATTCCACTAAATATGTGGCCATACAGTGGAATGAAATGTCATGTCTTGCAGGACGACAGTGTTACATGAAGAAACATAAAGATAAACATACAACACTAGATGTAAGAATTTTTTTTAGAACTTTCCGTAGTGGTATTCTAACTATATATATATGATTATTAAACGATTATTAGGAACACCTATTCAATTTCTTATTAATGCAATTATCTAATCAACCAATCACATGGCAGTTGATTCAATGCATTTAGGGGTGTGACAATCTCCTGAACTACAAACTGAATGTCAGAATAGGAAAGAAATGTGGTTTAAGCAATTTTGAGTGTGGCATGGTTGATGCCTTGTTGATGCTAGAGGTCAGAGGAGAATGGGCCGACTGATTCAAGCTGAGAGAAGAGCAACTTTGACTGAAAAAACCACTTGTAAAAACTGAGGTATGCAGCAAAGCATTTGTGAAGCCACAACACGCACAACCTTGAGGCAGATGGGCTACAACAGCAGAAGACCCCACCGTGTACCACTCATCTCCACTACAAATAGGAAAAATAGGCTACAATTTGCAAGAGCTCACCAAAATAGGACAGTTAGAGTCAGAATTTGGCGTAATCAGAATGAGAACATGGATCCGTCATGCCTTGTTCCCACTGTGCAGGCTGCTGCTGGTGGTGTCATGGTGCAGGGGATGTTTTCTTGGCACACTTAAGGCTCATTAAGGCCCCTTAATGGGCATCAATTAAATGCCATGGCCTACCTGAGCATTGTTTCTGACCATGTCCATCCCTTTATGACCACCATGTACCCATCCTCTGATGGCTACGTCCAGCAGGATAATGCACCATGTCACGAAGCTTGAATCATTTCAAATTGGTTTCTTGAACATGACAATGAGTTCACTGTACTAAAATGGCCCCCACAGTCACCAGATCTCAACCCAATAGAGCATCTTTGGGATGTGTTGGAATGGGAGCTTTGTGCCCTGGATGTGCATCCCACAAATCTCCATCAAATGCAAGATGCTATCCTATCAAAATGGGCCAACATTTCTAAAGAATGCTTTCAGCACCTTCAATGCCACGTAGAATTAAGGCAGTTCTCAAGGCGAAAGGGGGTCAAACACAGTATGGTGTTCCTAATAATCCATACACAGCCTAAGACAGACTTTGCAAGTACTTTACATAATAACTGTACATGATATTGTGCAAAATAGGTATTTAAGGTTAAGACGCAAATAGTGCAAAATAATTTGTGGTGCATTCACAAGTAAACATTTGTGTTATCTTATTAAGTCCTTGTAAAATGGAGTCTTTATAAGGAAGTGAGTGATGGTCTAAATAGCTTGCCCCAGACTCTGTGTCCTAGCAGTCAGTGAATTGATTATTGATTTTTATGTGCATACAACCATTGCTTTCCTGATGCCATGGGATAGGTTGGTTCTTGCTGTTTTGAGGACTTTTTTGTCTCCCGAACTGAATGCGTCAACTCTGGTCTTTATCAGCCCACAAACCTCTTCTGTCATCCATGGCTTCTGGTTGGCAGATGTGGCGATTTCTTGGTGACTGTAAAAATAGTAAAAATAGTACAACTTCAAAATAGTAAGTAAACAAAGAAATTAAATAAAGCAAAAACGTCTAATTACCAATTAAGCTAATAATTTTCAAGCATTATTTACTTTATCTTACAATGTGTTGTTTTTTTTTGTTTTTTTTTTACAGTGTAATTCAGCTCTCCTGGTTCAAATGCAAGCAGTACAAATCATACTGTACAGATTAATTTGTTTGTTTTCCTTTGTTTTGTGTGTCTAGATTGAATCTGTTCAGTGCTTTATTGTTTAAGTCCCTCTTGACAGGCTAAGTCTCCTTTATTTCTGCATCCAATAAAATGTTTCACGTATCAAAACTGAAGAAGGGAGGTGCCTTAAAACAAACTTATTACTGATAATTACATTCATACAGATGACAGAAAAATACCCAACACAGCGACCCAAACAACAAACCAACTTATCCAGATGTTCGAGCCAGGCAAGTGTTTTACTTGGACCAAGGTTTGTTTGAGGGGGGATTTCTCTACAAGAAGACAGATGCAAAGACAGCAAAAAAGCAGATATTAATGAAATAATATAATTTTGCACAGGGTGAGTGTCTTGCCAAAAAAGCGTATGAAGTGCAAACTGCAGAGGCTTTGAATCAAATCTTTCGCTTTGCATTTATTAACATCTAGCAGCAGGGTCTGACAGCCTCATCCATCATACTCAATAACCCTGCGTGAATGAAAAGAGATAGCTTCTGCATCCACTCTTAAAATTCCCCTAGAAAAAATATTTACCATCATTTTGTTTACATAGAACACACACAGATGTAGTGAGTGAGCAATCTCAGTCAAAGAGGAACAATAAAGATATTCCACCAGGGACAACCCAGGTTAAGCTGAATTTGCAAACCATGCGTTGATATGCGCTGAGTATGTCATAATGTCACAGTGATAGATAAAAATTCACTTTTGGTGCAAGTTAATGAGCCATTTGTTGGAAACTTAATGTCCACTTTAGCTAGAATATAAAAGCATTTCAGAAACAATAGAAGATTTGTTCTGTAAAGCATGAGTACATCACTGTCCATATTTTATTTAACCACTTTTATCTGAAGTTCTTTAATACGGCTTAGTAACAGATGCAATAAATACAGTCCAAGTTTCAGAGCCAACAACAGAGCAGAAAAGGAGAGAGAAACCAAAAACAGTGTGTTTGTGAAGAAATCATGCCAGCTTTTCATAAAAAAAAAAAAAAAAAAAAATTAACTATTGGTCTCTTTACAGCACTGAATGCTGTTGTGAAAGCAGTCTCCCCTGAGCCTGATGATTAAAATGAGCTGGCTTTTTCAAACATCGGATGACGAATATGTGAATGAGATCTGTTAGGAGACTTCAAGATCTGCAAGCCAACTCACGTCAAAGGTTGTGAATAAAAAGTGAAAAGAAGCTAAGTTCCCAGCTCAGTATCTTTGCTCTAAAAATAACTTCTTTTGATATTAATATTTGTGTCTATGCAAAAACAATCTCCAGTCTATCAGTCCAAAATCACATAGGACTTTTCACTTTTTTAGTGCCCATTTCTGCTGGTTATGTCATCATGCCAGTAGTTTGGCAAAAAGTGATTTTATGATAAGTCTTAATGAAAAGTCAGTAAAAATCATTTCTATCTATCATTTTTACCTGATTCATTCAGGAATTAAACAAATAACAAACAAATCTTCATGAATAAGTCAATGAATAATTCACTCAATTAGGTCCAGACAGAAACTGAACCTTTTGAATTTTCTGTGTGGATTTGGGGGGACAAGAATCTTGGTCATTGAATTTCATCTTGGTCAAGCAGCGTTCAGAAATATAACAGTCCAAGTTCACATTGGACTTTACCTTTTTTAGCGATGATTTCTGCAGGTTATATAATTTTTGCCTATAAATGGCTATAAGTGATTGTCTTTATAAAGTCAAATTAATCATTCGTTTAAAAGCAAATTCACACAGAAGCTAAATAAATGGCTTGGTGGGTAAGTCATTGAGGCCTTGTTTACACTAGTGCGTTTTGGTTTCAAAACAGCATTTTAAATTGAAAACGATCCAAGTCAACTCTTGTGTTTTCACTGTGTTTCCGAAATGATCTCCTTCCACATTACACAACCAATGCAAGTCACATAATCATTCGTGCAAGTACAACAATGAGCATGATGTTGTTGCTTACCTGTTCATCAAGGATACACAGAGTGAATGTTGGCAGCCACACCATCATTTTTCATAATTCATTAAAAAATTTAATTCAAAATCATTGTTAATGTGTTTTGCTCGGAGGCATAAAACCTTTGTTTTGCTTTTGAACTATTTATTAGAGCAGACCACAAATAAAGAAGCAATATTGCAAATGGCTTTACATGAGGTAAAATATGTTAGAAATGATCATGCAAGAACCTGGAGTGTATCATTTTCAAGTCAAGTCAAGTCTGCTTTATTGTCAATTCTTCTGCATGTACAGTACATACATACAGAGAATCTAAATTGTATTACTCTCAGACCCCCGGTGCATACAGATAACATTTACAGTAGAGCCTAAAAATCTAGATCAAATATAAAATATAAGAAACAACTATACAATAAGGAAATGTAAAAAAGACATATAATAAAATAAAAAATAAAGTTAAATAAAGCAGTGCAAGGCACATGGCAGATAGAGTGCAAATCAGTGAAGTGAACAAACAGTGAAGATAAAATATATTTTTAGTGCAAAAAAAGCTTATTCAGTCTGATTAAATTGACAAAGGGCTCAAGAGCAGTTATTTTATTTAACTGAATGATGAGGTAGTAGAATGACATCAGTTCCATGGTGAATGAGGTAGTGAGCAGACCAATGCTGCACAAAGTGACTGGTGCATGTCATCGTATATTAGTGGGGGAGTGGAAGGACCTGGGGATGTGGGATCTGGGGGTTAAAACACCCATTTTGTGAAAGGGTGTTGAAGATGCATCAGGATGCAAATTTATTTCATATGTATGGTAGTTTGATTTGATGTTATTTGATACTTCTTTGCATTCAAGATGCTAAATAAACACGGGGACTTCCTGCAACTGGAAGAGTACATGACTAATACTGCTATGCTCACAAGATAGGAGTGCTGTTCGGTTAGATGCTCTGGGACTGGGTGTGGGCTGGGACTGGCTGTCAAGTCCATGCGGCATTGTGCTTCATTTTACAGAAATGATCTTGTCATTTGTGCAACATCTGTTCACTCACTTACATACAGCAGAGCACACACCACAATCTCTTTCACACACTTGTGAGCAGCTTTTGAAATGCAAAACATATGAATTAAGAGGCACTCCCAAACGTTTTAGATTCAAGGTTTTGTATCATGAGCCAAAGGGGTTTAAGGAAGAAGGCACAGTTTCAAGATGCAGAAATGAGCATGGATAATTTAGCCTTGGTTAACTGCAGTAAAGAAGGGATTAACTAACTCTTTGCAGGTGGAGTATACTAAAAGGGCATTACACAATATTGCATTTTTTTTTTAATTGCATGATCGTGTGCCATAGTGTCCAAAAGCAATAAGCATGAATTAAAGACAATGAAAGTTACTGAAATATTGGTGATTGCTATGTTAATATAAGAGTTTTATACAACAATTTGTTCCAGTCCTGTAACTTGACACTACACTGGCTCCCTATTAAACACTGTATACATTTTAAAATCTTGCTAATTACTCATAAAGCCAATGGTTTAGCTCCTTAGTACTTGAGTGAGCTCTTATCGCATTATTGTCCTTCACGTCCACTGTGATCTCAAAACTCTAGCCATTTGATAATACCTAGAATATAAAAATCAACAGCTGGCAGTAGATTATTTTCCTATTTATCTCCCAAACTCTGGAACCATCTACATAGCATTGTTCGGGAGGCATACAAACTCAGTAGCGGGTCTAAGTGGATCCTTTATTTAAAAGAGTGGGCAAACAGGCAGGGTCACACACTAGCAAACATCCAGGGTGACACAAAAAAGTAATCTACAAGACAGGCAAAGGTCAGGGCAGGAAGCAAACATTTTAATAACAAGGAAATAGTCCAGGGTCAAAAACACTAATGCTGTGTCCAAAATCGCTCACTTGTTCACTCATTCACTAATCCCTACACACTGTATGGCAGTTGAGTAGACCATATCAGGAAGAGTGAACAAAAAAATAAACGGATTCGGACAGTGACATATACACAGTGCATGAGAGTTGGAGCGGTTGCAAAAGAATTGTCTTATGTTATTTTATATTATATGTACCATATTTTAGAAAATAATATTAATATCAATAAAGGCCCATTCACACCAAGCACGATAACTATAAAGATAACGATAAAGATATAGTTCTAAAAATCGTTCTCAATATTAAAGAATAGTGGAGTCCACACCACAACTATAACGATAAAGGCACAGAGAAACGATATCATTGGAATCACTTTCAGAACGATTTTTTTTCTAATGAATGATAAAAACATTGCCAACCAATCAGAATCCAGATCCTGCTGTAATGAGCTCGAGAATTTAAAGCAGCAGACGCGCGTCCGCTTAAAATACACAAACAATATCGTTCGCTGGTGTGGACGCTAATATCGTTATCTTTATAGTTATCTTTATAGTTATCGTTTTTGGTGTGAATGGGCCTTAACACTAAAAATGACTATATATTGCAATTATACATACCTTTCAGCTTTATGGTTTCATATATGGAATGTTTCTCATTTGTTTTGTAATGCTTTTATGTTCATAATCATTAAATACTATAAAAATACTTAGAACAAACATTAACACATTCATAATTTTATGTATTTATTATTTTTAGTATCTTGACAGCATTTTGAGATCAGATAAGATATTAAGTAATAGAACGCGCTCAGGCGACCGTTAATTTTAAATTTTTAAATGATATACCAAATTATCATCGTTTTTGTTAGTTAACAACGATGCCACTTCAGTAAATTAGTAAAATATTAAACTTTATATTGTTTGAGTTATTGCCTAAATAATATATTTTATATAATTATTTGTTTTGTTAAACCAGAAATAATAAAGATGTAAATGGCATCTCTCATTCAAAACTTCCTGCTCTCGCTTTCAGATTGTCAGTTCTCCACATTGGATTGTGGGAAATAGTACTTCAGCGTGTGAACATCGGTTGTACACTAGAAATCAGAATGAATTTTGGGTAAAAAGTAGTGGATAAATGTAGGGAATCAAGTCGTTCACTCAGGATTCGGACATCACTACAAAATGGCTGACAACCGATATAGTGCACTATAAAGTGGATAGTGAGCAGTTTCAGACACAGTTTAAGGTAAGGGAAGAAAACAAGGACCAAACACTACAGGCTAAAAATAATGTGCAATGAATGAGTGAAAAAACAAGCTTTAATAGGGTGAGACTGTTCGAGGTAACAAGACACAGGTGAATGCAATCAGTGATTAAGTGTCCAGGCAAAGGATTATGGGGAATACAGTTAGTAAGGGAGTGACAACAGTCTGGGATGGAGGGCCCTCTGGAGGAGATCATGAATGTGAACACAACACCATCTCTTTATCCTGGCAAAGACATAACAAACAATCACTTTTCTATCATTTAGATCAGTTAAAGGTTTGTTAGGCTGCATTAACAAGGCCAACCGGGAACCAGGAACACTTCCCATAACACTCAATGTACTCGTTATGTTGAAGAAGAATGGTGGATCCGCACCTATAGACAACCTTTACAGCTCTGAATGTCAGCTGAGACCATGTAAACTAGACTAATCCTAAAGAAAGATCCCCTGTGAAGACCTCATCGGCTGTCGCCACAAGACCATAAGAACCAGACGAGTCCTCTGTTCAATCTCACGTGTGTTGCAGCCTGGAATTAAATGCTGGTTTCATGTGGAAATGTAAGTTACTCCATATTTACATACTTCTTGTTCATCGAATTTGTGCTTTTATTTGATATTTCTTAAATAAATGTAATGTTTAACAATTAACACAATAACATAATAGCATAATAGCATTGTTGCAAGAATAAACAAGTTTGTAAACTGACAAACAGAGATCTTGACATATATATTGGTTTAATCCCTGCATTAGAACATTAAAGATGCGCTAAAATAATAAGTCTGTCGTGTTCAAACGATTTATGTGGCATTTCTCTGAACATCTAACAACAGTCAGATATTTGAGAACTGATTCATTTGTAGCAATTAATCACGGTTCTATTACATTGTAAATTTAATACATCCTTGAAGTATTCTCTCTCCATGCAAAGACAATAATACCAGTCAAATCCAGGCTAACTGCACTTTTGGCAAGTGGAATACTAAAAACAGATGTCCTGAGAGAGTGCAGACTGAATATTGCTCTGAAACAGACTGGAGATACAATGTCTGTGATGGCCAGGGAGAGTAAATAAAGTAACTGATGCCTAGTTTTTCCTTTCCTTAACATTTGTTCATGCTGGACACAAAGCACAAAATATAACAAGACTGATTACCAAGACCTGAAACTATTTATATTACCTTGAGCTAAATAAACACAAGTTCTCAGATGGGAGAAAACTTATGGCATATGAAAACTGCACAATATTGTTTACGTTCTTTATGTGATTTGTAGGTGGTTAAACTATCCTGAAATGGCATTTTAACTTTGATTGTTTGATCATTGAATGTGTATTGGCATGAGTAAAGCCTATAATGATTGGCAGTCATTTAGGTTTGATTAATTGGCAGTTGCAACAAGAATTGTTTTAGTATAGTGACATTCAGTGTGGGAACACAAATTAAATCAGCCATAATCTATTTTAAATAGCTAATTTTAAAGTCAATGTAAATTTTCCAACACATTTTACTGTCATAAATGTACAGAATGGCCCACTGAAAGAGAACATTCAATGAGAAAACATACTGTATAGAGCGGGAATCAGTTGTAGTGTGTAATGTGAAGTTACTTTAATGCAAAGACTTTTGAGAAAGAAAAAAACAAGTTTATTACACTTTTCTGAGTTTTTCTCACGTCTAAATATTCATCAAAGTTTTCCTTTGAGGTGATTTCATAACAGTGGTGTTATTATGTAATGAAGTTAAAATACTTTGTTACAGTACTTAAGTATTTTTTGGGAGTATCTGTACTTTACTTGAGTTTTTAATATTTCAGGCAACTTTTACTTTTACTGCAAACAAGTACGCGCTGCGCACAACCATGGATGATTCCATTTCTCACTCAAGTCGAGTCTAAATTGTAGATGGCAATTCATATTCATATAATTTCATGTAGGCCTAGTAAAATTAATATAAACCACACAAAGAGTATAATTTTTCTGCAGAGGCATGAACACATTAAAGATGGCATTTTTCATGCTTTTTGAAGCTTTGATTGTGTTTACAGTGTGCAGTGTGTTCATGTTTCGCGTGTAAAAAAACACAGTATTTTCACACAATTCACCTATCTGTATACCGCTGTTTTCACTGTCATAAAAACGGGCTGATGACTCCGTTGTTCTATAAAGTCCCTCCTTCAGAAATATGTAACGAGTGATTGGTCCAGCGGTTCCTGTGTTGTGATTAGTGCACGCTGCCCTCCTGCAAACGCGATTGGACTAGTTTTGAGAAGCAAGTGGGCAGGATTTGTTTTGAAAACCTGGCAATCCTGATCTGAACCATAGACTGTAAAAGAACGCACGTGCTGGAGATGTACTTATAATCACAGGAGCGTTTTTCCTGACGAGATGCGCATGAAAATCGCATTCGATTTTTTTGCACAGCCCTAAAGTTAACAAAGCTAAATAGCGTTGCCCTTTGTGTAATAAGTTACAGAAACTGTTAAACGCACCAACTTAAATAATAAAATACACTTACCGGTTGTGGTCCATAAACAACGCCTTCTCCAGACAAAGAGGGAACGGCTCCATCTTTCAAGAATAATTTTTGTGCGAATACGGCATTAAACTGATTGAGATTGAGGAAGCTCACTGTGCTCAGCAAAATGTGCTGCACATAGTTTTACATGTGGATCATAATTTTCGGGAACCGAGTTAAACATAAATTGCAACCATTGATCTCTAAGTACAGCGTCCCTGGGTAGGCCAAACAAAGATGATTGGACTCAGAGACAAAAATAACAGCGTTTCGAAGACACGGCGACAAACCCAAACGCAACTCTTCCTCTTCTCTGTCATAGTGCAACAAGACCACGCCCCCTTTTTTGTGTATTCATGTGGGTGGAATTTAGTCACAAAACGGTTTTAGTGACGTCATTACTGCAGGAACTAGAGGGCTGTAGTCCAAACGGGTCATTTTTTGTAGCTGAATTCTGTTAAATAAAATATCTCGCTTGGCATTGAACTTTGAGCTTTAGAATTTTACTGATATTATTTATACTCTAACAACAACATTACACACTAACTAAAGTTTAAAATATGGGAACACAAAGAATGGGATCTTTAAATAATTATTTCATGCAAGTTCAGTAAAGCAATAAATGATTTACATTTTAGACATAATTTTGCTTGTTTTTTCCAACAAAAATAGTTCCAAACAGATCACAGCACTGTTTTGTATCGCTAAACAATGGATGCTGTGTGTGTGTGTGTGTGTGTGTGTGTGTGCGTGTGTGTGTGTGTGTATGTATATATATATATATATATATATATATATATATATATATATATATATATATATATATATATATATATATATTTGCTGCTTTTTCATTTAGCATCTACTTGTACTTTTACTTTCAATACTTAAGTTACATTTAAGATTAAAAAAATATGTTTTGTACGTAAGTACAATAACTCACTCAAGTGATATTCCAAACAGTAACTTCAACTTCTACCAAAGTAATTTTCTGGTAAGATATCTGTACATTTACTTGAGTATGACTTTCAGGTACTTTATACACCACTGTTTCATAATCATTTTGAACATGAGGTACTTTTTTAGAAGTGTCATTAGAAAAGGGTGGAGAAGGTCAGCATCAGCATATTTCAGCTATTTACACATTCACATGCATGTATGCTCACATGTTTGCTAAAGCAGTTCTTAAAGTGCAACCAGAGTGTACAATCTCAAAAAAGCTCTCTGATAACTCCATCTGATTTATGTTCTGAATAACAGAATAGCCTTATCACCTGGTTTGCAAATAGTTTAGGTAATGTTAGGTTAAAGTGATTATATACAGTTCTCAGACTCCAAACCACTAAAGTCCCATATAATTATCTGACTCTCTCTCTCTCTCTCTCTCTCTCTGTGTGTGTGTGTGTGTGTGTGTGTGTGTTTCTAGTATA
The DNA here is from genome assembly GCF_003368295.1 of Carassius auratus. NCBI lineage: Eukaryota > Metazoa > Chordata > Actinopteri > Cypriniformes > Cyprinidae > Carassius > Carassius auratus. The sequence goes on from NC_039283.1 coordinate 5,597,185, forward strand.
TTCAAGATTATTATAAATCCAGATGGACTCATGGGTAAATTCATTATAAATCATTAAAAATGATTAAAATAAATGATGTAAAAAAATGGCTTTTTTTTGTGTCATACACATACAGAACCACTTCAAACTGGCACAGTCTCATTTCCTGTCTGGTTTCCGCTAGTTGAGCATGAGGTAACTGGGAGTGTACAGACAGATCCGTTAATGCGGAGGTCACACACTACCTCTCTGTTTGTGGGACAGAAGGAATGAGGAAACTGCAGCTGCCAGAGAGTTTGTACATAAACTGCCATCTTTCCAGACACCTCTGGTCATCATATGTTGGTGTACAGAAGATGCATTGCTGGCAGAGGCTGAAGAGAAGATGCATCCTGGATGTGTCCTTTGACAGAGGTCACAGCTTGTAAGAAACAAACACAAAAGCGTCTTTTGTACAACTTAATGAAGTTTTCTAGTCTATCTGCCTGAGCCAGATACACACACACACACACACACACACACACACACACACACACACACACACACACACACACACACACACACACACACACACACATACATATATATATATATATATATATATTAGGGGTGTCACGATTTCGATTTTAAATCGAAATCGATCGAAATTAAGTCACAGTCTCGAACTTCGAATTAAAAAATGGAATCGTCGATGCTGCCACGCCCCCATGTTGTATGACGGCAAATCAATGACAAAAATAACCGAGCATTCAACTGATGCTGGCGCGCGCGCTATATGGCTTCCGCGAGAGGAAAACTGAATCGGATGCGAAGAAACGGGAGCCCGCGAGCTCATTTCAAACTCTCGCGCGCGCGTAATAAAATAAAAGCCCTCGCGCGCGCATGCTCATTCCCCACATCCTCGCGCTCGATCATCTCACCTCTGCGAACAATTTTATTTTTGTCAGTCGTGGGGCGGGGCTTGCTGTTTTAGTTGTTATCTCAAATGTCATTGGTTATTCCCCTTTTCCTAAAGTCAGTATTCGACGCCTGTTAGAAAATGAGTAATAATTCACTTGACTTGACCCATGACTTCATCAGTGGACCAGATACATGCGAGTAATCATTTCTTTTGCTTGTTTAATTTATTTTTGTCTTTAATGTAATTTAATGCATTGTTTATAGAGTAGATCTTTACTTGATTAACTGGAATTCTTCTGATTGCTAGTGATTGCAGTCTTGTAATAAGAGATACACATATTTTACAGACTGTAATGATGCACACACACACACACACACATACTGTACATACATATATATATATATATATATATATATATATATATATATATATATATATATATATATATATATATATAAATATATAAATAAATCTAAATAACAACAAACAAGCGTTTTATCTTTAATCTTTTAAATAGATACATCGTAATATTTGAAGGTTAGTTTAGTAATTTTTTATTGTTTTTGTTTGTTTTGTTATGAACTTGAATGTCATCTTTTGTGACTGCACTTACAAAAGAGAAACTGGATGGCAGTTTATTTTAAGTTTTCAATTGACTAAAGATATAAGTTATTGTTACATTATGTTGTTAATAAAAGTTTTAAATTTGACAGTGTAATGTGGTACATTGCAAACAAAGGTTAGTTATTATATAACATAAAAGTCTAGTTTGAAAAATGACAATCTGTGCTTTAAAGAGAATAAATGTAAAAATCGAGAATCGAATCGAACCGTGACCTTAGAATCGAAAATGCAATCGAATCGAGGATTTGGAGAATCGTGACACCCCTAATATATATATATATATATATATATATATATATATATATATATATATATATATATATATATGAGGGCCAATGATTTATAGTAGTGTTCACAAAAAACAAAAGGTGAAATCAAGTCTAAAACATGTGCAAAGTCAGTTTCATATTGTTGAATATGTGATATGGTTTTCATATAATTTTCATGGTATGCGCCTTTTTCCTTTCTTTACCATTTCCACATATGGTGTTGCACAAAGGATTTGACTTTTGCATCAAGTTTACTTTTCTTTGTCAAAATAAAAGAAATGGAACTCAAAAACTATTTTACACTAAATCAAGATCCAAAAACAGGAATTTCAGCTTTTCTCACGGTCAAAAGACTATCTAGCACGAAATCCTTCTTATACTTCTTCAAATTGTTATGCATATATGTCACCTATAAAACTAGCTGAAGTCATGGATACAATACAAATAACACAAAATATGCATAAAAGGTTTTTTTTTATTTTTATTTAATGAATTGCTAATCCACAAATATCTTTAGGTTTCAGTTGAGTTTCACCACACTTATCATAATAATGTCAAATTATCTGATATTTTAAGAGACTTGACATCAAGTCTGAAGTGCTCTATGATGTAATTTCTTGTTTTGTTGTTAGTTTTTTTCACTGACAAAGTTTTGCAAGTGCATTAAAGCACTTATGGTAAAATGTTTTTGTTTTCTTCATTCTGCATTTTTTTACGTCTTGAAATAAATTATCAAAGTACATTTTAAAAGCAGAAATGAAAAACATCCTCCAAAATTCATTGTCTGTTTGAAATGAATTGCATTCAGTTTTACTATTCAGTATTATTATTTAATTTATTTATCTATTTTTTCGATAAAACATTGTGCAAAACACTAAATCCCAGGTTGTTCTAGAGGGATTGTACTATTATTATTATCTCGAATATACTGTCAATTAGATAAAAGCTTCTGCTTAATGACTATTTTTTTAAATACACAAAAGGAGAGACAGGAGCAGCAGAGCAATATCTCAACATGTGTGATGAATTATTATTTAGAGTTCATAGAAAGCATTTGAGCACAATTATTTGATTATATGCTTTAATTAATGCTCTTGCATCATGGGAAACATTGTGAGCAGAGTATTGATCTGCCTGGGGGAAGCCAGCTGCCTGTTCTGCATTAGAGATGATAGAGGGCAGTGTGAACAACAAAGAGTATGAGAGAGAGAGAGAGTGACACACATGAAATGAGAAACGCCCTATGATTCCTGTCAGACAGAGACACATGTGGTGCAGTTTAACGAAGGCTATAAGACGCAAATTTGAGGGAGACCGAAAGAAATGATCGAAAGGCCAGTGAATGACAGAGTGAAACTCTGAGCGCCAAGAACTGTGATGCAAGCATCAATATTATCGCTGTGATCTTTATCTGGCCTGCGGTGGAACCTTACAATTGCAAAGACCACCACAGACTAGATGTACTTTATACATTTATCACTGTTTGTCTTGATATTTCATGTTGTGTAATATTGATGAAAATTGGGTGTTTTTTTAATCTGTTTTGGGGTTAGCTTGCTGGATAGTAAGTCACCAACTACAGCTAACACAGCGATAAGCCTGTGTGTGAAATGATAGTGGGCTAATATTGTAGATGTACCTTTGTGTTGGGTTTTGTGAAATATGATGTCAGATCGGTGGTCTTCTCTGTGTACACATATCCTTACAAGTACAATTTTGGCTGTACCACTCTTGAGAAATTTCATGTCTAGGCAATGTTCTCTCAAAGTTATGAACATTTTTCGATTAACATTGATAGAACATTCATTCAAAGTTACCTGGGCTTTAATAATGTTCTCAAAACTTTAGCACACAAACATTATTTATTGTTCACAGACATATTTGTGCACATATTTTTATTAGCTTGCACTGTACTGCAGCTGTAACTGCTAGCTTACTGGAAAAGTCATAATCATCCATTTATTCCCAAACCACTTACTTCTCTGAACTGAAAAATTATCAAATAAATAGCTGGATAAATCTTCTCCAAAGCTTTTTTGTCCCAAGAAACAAATGCAACAAATGGAAATTGAATGGAAATTGGTTGAGTTGGGACAATAGTGAGTTAAAACTATAACTAAAAAGCTATTTGGCTGTTTGTTGAAATGATCTGAAATGATCCCAAATCCCTGCAAACAAAGAGACTTGTTCTAGACAAACCAACCAAATTTGCATCTGAACTTGACAGCCGGTGACAAAACTGAGTTTCAAGCAACATGAGAACGCATGTGTTGACAACATTTTTGTTAGGTTTGTCAAAGTAAATTATTGAGAAGATCTTCCTGATCCACTTAAAAATGATCCCTTGCTAAAGATTTTCCCTTGCTACTGTTGCCTTAGCCTTGTTCAATTTGGAGTTTACAGTGGAAGCAGTTTTTCGTTTTCCTTTTATCTTCTTCATTTGTTTCTAAAGCTGCTCTTGGCCAGTGCTGTGTATTTATAAAAAGAGCTTTACAAATAAAGTACAAAGTGAAAACTGAATGACATCTCTGAGTGGAAGATATACTAATATAAACTGAGAGGATAACTAAATATTGGCTATTGTGCAGAATCGGTGCTTCCAGGTCATGATCTTCTTATGAAATCACTTATATCTCTTGCAGCCTTCAACAGACTAAATTCACACACACACACACACACACACACACACACACACACACACACAAACACACGCACACACACACACAAACTCAAGATGGAGATAAAACCTATAAACAAAGTCATATAAAAAGTGTTAAAATCCAGTACTTGTCCAGATTGAAGCACTTTAGCATGATTAATGAAATGAAACATGAGAAAAGGCGAGCAAGAAAGAGCGGAAAGAGGGTGTGAGAGACAGAGAAAAGAGAAACATTAGAGGGTGGTTTAATCCAAACAGCTCCACTTGGACAACGATATCTCTGTGTATAGCTCTGGCAGCCTGTAAAACTGTAAAACTCCTCTGACACACTTTTCCTTGTGTTCCATCAGAACTAGCAAGTTAGTGGGTCACCGTATACATCCAATTCAAGCCTCGCACAATCTCTCTCACAGTGTGGAAAGACATGCCTTCGGTGAAGTTGCATGGACTCTATCTGGGTGGTTTAATTGCAGCCAAATACAGGAAGTTATCCATCTCATGTTGACAACCAGCGGTAAACACATACAGTGCTTTTGTATACAACCCTTACAAACCCATTTGCCACTACAATGGGGCATGTATAATCTTAAGCATAAAGCCAGTGAAAAATAGGACTCTTCGGAAATATATAAACAGATGTGTGTTTCCAAACATTGTGCGTCAAATGAAATGTTTGAATAATTACCTACAGTCAATCCATTAAACTGACATAAAATGATCAAATGAAAAAAAAAAACTGTTCTAAGAAAATCACTAACAGCTCATGATGTTGCAACCTCTTTTCAACAGTTTACAACAGTAGAGGAGACAGATGCTTGTAACACAAGGTGCTGATGAAATCACTTTTATACATTAACGTCATCCTCCTGAAGTCAAAACAGACAGGGACAAAAACAAAAAAATATTTTTCATTTTAGGCTACTTGCATGTTATAATTTGATTTTCGGTCAAGTTTCAATGTTTGTGAAATGAAAGAACTGGTGTCATCTGATTCAGCAGATTATTTTGCTTAATTGTAAATATATCATAGTCAAAACTATTAATTGAGAAAAAAAAAATAGAAATATGTAATAAGCGAATTTAATATGCTTTCTTACTAGATCAACTTGAATAAACAGAACATTATCATCCAATGGTGTGAACAATAATACAGTCATTTGTTATAGTTATCATTATTGTTATCATACTTTGTCAACAGACCTTCACATTTTCTGATTTGTTAAGTTCTATTGCACCCACAGACTGAATAATCTGACATTTGACACACACACACACACACACACACACACACACGCACACACGCACACACACACACACACACACAGATATATATACAGTACAGACCAAAAGTTTTGACACACCTTCTCATTCGAAGAGTTTTCTTTATTTTCATGACTATGAAAATTGTAGATTCACACTGAAGGCATCAAAACTATGAATTAACACATGTGGAATTATATATGGAATTATAAACATAACAAAAAAGTGTGAAACAACTGAAAATATGTCATATTCTAGCATCTTCAAAGTAGCCACCTTTTGCTTTGATTACTGCTTTGCACACTCTTGGCCTTCTCTTGATGAGCTTCAAGAGGTAGTCACCTCAAATGGTCTTCCAACAGTCTTGAAGGAGTTCCCCGAGAGATGCTTAGCACTTGTTGGTCCTTTTGCCTTCTGTCTGCGGTCCAACTCACCCCTAAACCATCTCGATTGGGTTCAGGTCCGTTGACTGTGGAGGCCAGGTCATCTGGCCCAGGTCATCACTCTCCTTCTTGGTCAAATAGCCCTTGATGCCTTCAGTGTGACTCTACAATTTGCATAGTCATGAAAATAAAGAAAACTCTTTGAATGAGAAGGTGTGTCCAAACTTTTGGTCTGTACTATATATATATATATATATAGTATATGCTGTTCGGCAGTGTAGGTTGTAACAGCACTACTTAACATTCATTTTCACAGTTTAGATCCCAGGTCACCTCATATATGCTGATGCTTTTTGTTTGCTTTCTTGTTTTATGAGCTTCTGGATTACTACAGTTTTACAGTTTTAGATTTTGTCAGTTTTTTGCAGAGGTGGTGAGGTTATAAGAAGCAGGTGTACTAGTGCATGTATGTGAAAATCTCTATAGAGTGGTGTCTATCAGATGTGCAAGGCTTATTTCTAGTTCTGTGCCAACTACTCACGCTGTGTGATCTCACTAAATGCACACTTAAATGCACACGTACAATAATGCTGTACACACCACAGAGCCCTGACTCAACCTCTCCTGTCATTAATCACCCAGTCAAAGCTAGAGTCAGCAAGAGCCAAAATTTAGGTGGGGGGAGAATCAACACTTATGTAAATGACTAAAGCTCGAATTCAGTTGACCACATACAGTAAGTGCTATTATTTAGGCCTATATTTTTTATGGTTTAATTCAGTGTTACTTGCCATTTCTACTAGTAACTTCTTCTTTTTTTATGTGGGTATTAAGTAATAAATGTAACCCTGAGCAGTGAATACAGATGCACTGGGAATGTATTTTTTGAGCTACTGAACTCTGTGACTTACTGATGGTTGATTACGAAGGGAAAATAAAAATGTATTGAAGAAAAGGCTCTAATAATGTTGTAAAGTGCAAGGAAGCCATTCATGTGAATGGTGCCATGCCAGTATTGTTTGCCAGGGTCGGCTCGCTAGTATACACACACACACACACACACACACACACACACACACACACACACACACACACACACACACACACACACACACACAAGCAAATCATTAGCAGTAATTGAACTATTGTTTCTTCTTGGTACTGTATATCGAAGGGATCCTCTGCATGGGAATGTATCCCAGACAGTTTACATAAAGATAATTTGAGACTCATATTTCTCACTCTTTTTTTTTTTCAATAGGCAAAGCTCAAAATGTGTGTGCCGCTCCCTCTAGTGGAGGGATATGAGAGTAGGGGTAGAATTGGCTTTTTGATTCACCAGAGTCAATCATTGACTACAATCACATGTACAGCTATACTTGTTTTTCAAAAACTAATATTGACCTCAGATGTCTAAATAACTTCATACTGACTCATCAGCTTTTGATGACACACAATGGAATGAATACCGACATGTGCAGCTGTGCAGTGAAGGTGGGACGGTTAAACTGTGTGCATGGCGTTCAAATCGACAAACAATGCTGCCATGCCAGATAATATGGTGCAAACAAATAATATTATTATGACACATTAATTATGACACTGAAGTAATTCATCATCTCTTTTATTCTGGAACTGAACATCTAACTGGTGCCAGAATAGAGACTGCCAGTATCCATTAGCAGAGTGAAATCCCACAGTTTACACAAACACTAGCATTTCTGGATCTGTTTTGAAAAGGGAGATTAATGGCGAGTGTTGGCAATGCATTTGTGACCACAGGAAGGGTGACAATGAGAATCACCATGCAAAATCTTTCATTTACAATTATCATGATTTAAATCACATTTTTGACTGTGAAGCATGTGAAACACATTTTACAAGCAAACCTGAGACAATTGATAGTATGATTTAAAAAGGAAAAAAAAAAAGAAACTGCATACAAAGACACATTATGATGGAAAGCATTAGTATAGCACAGCTAGGCTTTTAATGAACTTAAATGGGAAAGGCTGGAGAGAATATTGCATTTAATTAATCTTCCAATATGTTTTAAGGGTCAGCTTGGGCATATTACTCACACACCGTGTTATAAACCAGCTCAGATAATATTATTCATCAGTGCCTCTGGCATCTTAACAGTCCATCAGTTAAAAATAACTAAATAAATGAACTGAAATGGGAAAACACTAGTGGAGTTTTTCATTGAAACTGCACAGTTCTCCTTTCCTGCTGTTAGTCACAAACAATATGGTGTCCTGGTTGGGTAATTAAATAATTCTTTCACAGCATTTGTAAAATAACTATTAAAATGTCTGGAAATCTTGCCGTACAACAGCTGGAAGACTGTTATGTTGTTATATAGGCCATAGGTTATAGGTTATATTGTTTCTTCTTTCTGTTGTTTTTAACTTCTAAGGTGTGAATCATAATTTACAGCATATAAATAACAACTTCAGAGGTTCATATGAACTGATCACAGTGATCGCAGTACATTTCAGAAAACCGAGCTGTAACATATTTCAAGATGTAATGTTAAATGTGTTTGAATAACATATCAAATATATATATTCCCTTTAATTCTAATGTCAGTATTGTATTAAACATTGTATTGAACATGTTTTGTCATGACTTGATTGAACTGTGAAGAAGATTTAAACTGATGTGATGTTTTATTCTTGAATACTAATAATTTCCCCCGAGAGTTTCTTAAGCAGTGTACTGTGCTGATTGTTTCTCTAATTGCCTCATATAAGGTGTTCTTATAATTGTGTTGCTCCACATTTCCATATTTTGACAACTGTGAGAAATTAGTGTCTTTGGTTGAATCCTTGACATTGTAATTTCTGTTTTCAGGTTCTTAAAAATATGTTGGGC